>NW_027277440.1:0-28156 GCF_030028105.1 Mobula birostris
GCACTGAAACTCATGCCATGAATCTCATATACTGAAACTCACGCCCTGAATTACATGCCCTGAAACTCCTGCTTGGAAATTCATGCCCTGAATCTCATATCCTGAAACTCAAGCCCTTATTCTCCTGCCCTGAAACTCATGCCCTGAATCTCATGCCTTGATACTCCTGCCCTCAAACTCATGCACTGAAACTCATGCACTGAATCTCATGCGCTAAATCTCATGACCTTAAACTCAAGCCTTGAATCTCCTGCCCTGAAACTCATGCCCTGAATGTCATGCCCTGAAATTCATGCCCTGAAACTCAAGCCCTGAATCTCCTGCCCTGAAACTCATGCCCTGAATGTCATGCCCTGAAATTCCTGCCCTGAAACTCATGCCCTGAAACTCGTGCACTGAAACACCTACCCTAAAACTCATGCATTGAATCTCATGCCCTGAATCTCATGCCGTGAAATTCATGCACTGAAACTCATGCCCTGAACCTCATGCCCTGAAACTCAAGCCCTGAATCTCATGCACTGAAACTCATGCCCTAAATCTCATAACCTGAAACTCCTGCCCTGAAACTCATGCACTGAAACTCATGCCCTGAATCACATGCCCTAAAACGCCTGCCCTGAATCATCTGCCCAGAAACTCATTATCTGAATCACATGCCCTGAAATTCCTGCCCTGAATCTCATGCCCTGAAACTCATGCCCTGAATCTCATGCCTTGAAACTCCTGCCCACAAACTCATGCACTGAAACTCATGCCCTGAATCTCATGCCATGAAACTGCTGTCCTGAATCTCATGCCCTGAAACTCATGCCCTGAATCTCATGCCCTGAAACTCATGCCCTGAAACTCCTGCACTGATACTCATGCCATGAATCTCATATCCTGAAACTCACGCCCTGACTTACATGCCCTGAAACTCCTGCCCTGAAACTCATGCCCTGAATCTCGTGCCCTGAAACTTCTGCCCTGAAACACATGCCCTGAATCTCATGCCCTGAAACTCTTGCACTGAAACTCCTGCCCTGAAACTGTTGCCCTGAATCTCATGCACTGACACTCATGCGCTGAACCTCATGCCCTGAAACTCAAGCCCTGAATCTCATGCACTGAAACTCCTGCCCTCAAACTCATGCACTGAAACTCATGCACTGAAACTCATGCCTGAATCTCATGCCTTGAAACTCCTGTCCTGAATCTCATGCCCTGAATCTCATGCCCCGAATCTCATGCCTTGAAACTGCTGCCCTCAAACTCATGCACTGAAACTCATGCACTGAAACTCACGCCCTGAATTACATGCCCTGAAACTCTTGCACTGAAACACCTACCCTAAAACTCATGCCCTGAATCTCATGCCGTGAAACTCATGCACTGAAACTCCTGCCCTGAAACTGATGCCCTGAATCTCATGCACTGAAACTCATGCCCTGAACCTCATGCCCTGAAACTCAAGCCCTTATTCTCCTGACCTGAAACTCATGCCCTGAATCTTATGCCTTGATACTCCTGCCCTCAAACTCATGCACTGAAACTCATGCACTGAATCTCATGCGCTAAATCTCATGACCTTAAACTCAAGCCTTGAATCTCCTGCCCTGAAACTTATGCTTTGAATGTCATGCCCTGAAATTCCTAACCTGAAACTCATGCCCTGAATGCAATGCCTTGAAACTCCTGTCCTGAATCTCATGCCCTGAAACTCATGCCCTGAATCGCATGCCCTGAAACTCCTGCGCTGAAACTCATGCCATGAATCTCATATCCTGAAACTCACGCGCTGAATTACATGCCCTGAAACTCCTGTCCTGAAACTCATGCCCTGAAACTCATGCCCTGAATCTCATGCCCTGAAACTTCTGCCCTGAAACTCATGCCCTGAATCTCATGCCTTGATACTCCTGCCCTCAAACTCATGCACTGAAACTCATGCACTGAATCTCATGCGCTAAATCTCATGACCTCAAACTCAAGCCTTGAATCTCCTGCCCTGAAACTCATGCATTGAATCTCATGCCCTGAATCTCATGCCGTGAAATTCATGCACTGAATCTCCTGCACTGAAACTCATGCCCTGAACCTCATGCCCTGAAACTCAAGCCCTGAATCTCATGCACTGAAACTCATGCCCTGAAACTCATGCACTGAAACTCATGCCCTGAATCACATGCCCTAAAACGCCTGCCCTGAATCATCTGCCCAGAAACTCATTATCTGAATCACATGCCCTGAAATTCCAGCCCTGAATCTCATGCACTGAAACTCATGCCCTGAATCTCATGCCATGAAACTGCTGTCCTGAATCTCATGTCCTGAAACTCATGCCCTGAATCTCATGCCCTGAAACTCATGCCCTGAAACTCCTGCACTGATACTCATGCCATGAACCTCATATCCTGAAACTCACGCCCTGAAATACATGCCCTGAAACTCCTGCCCTGAAACTCATGCCCTGAATCTCGTGCCCTGAAACTTCTGCCCTGAAACTCATGAACTGAATCTCATGCGCTAAATCTCATGACCTTAAACTCAAGCCGTGAATCTCCTGCCCTGAAACTCATGCCCTGAATCTCCTGCCCTGAAACCACAGACCTGAAACCCATGCCCTGAAACTCATGCCCTGAATCTCATGCAGTGAAATTCCTGCCCTCAAACTCATGCACTGAAACTCATGCTCTGAATCTCCTGCCCTGAAACTCCTGCACTGAAACTCATGCACTGAATCTCATGCGCTAAATCTCATGACCTTAAACTAAAGCCGTGAATCTCCTGCCCTGAAACTCATGCCCTGAATCTCATGCTCTGAAAATCCTGCCCTGAAACTCATGCACTGAAAGACATGCCCTGAAACTCTTGCACTGAAACACCGGCCCTGAATCTCCTGCCCTGAATCTCCTGCCCTGAAACTCATGCCCTGAATCTCATGCCTTGAAACTCCTGCCCACAAACTCATGCACTGAAACTCATGCACTGAAACTCATGCCCTGAAACTCAAGCCCTTATTCTCCTGCCCTGAAACCCATGACCTGAATCTCATGCCCTGAAACTTCTGCCCTGATACTCATGCACTGAATCTCATGCGCTAAATCTCATGACCTTAAACTCAAGCCGTGAATCTCCTGCCCTGAAACTCATGCCCTGAATCTCATGCCCTGAAAATCCTGCCCTGAAACTCATGCACTGAAAGACATGCCCTGAAACTCTTGCACTGAAACACCGGCCCTGAATCTCCTGCCCTGAATCTCCTGCCCTGAAACCACAGACCTGAAACCCATGCCCTGAAACTCATGCCCTGAAACTCATGCCCTGAATCTCATGCAGTGAAACTCCTGCCCTCAAACTCATGCACTGAAACTCATGCTCTGAATCTCCTGCCCTGAAACTCCTGCACTGAAACTCATGCACTGAATCTCATGCGCTAAATCTCATGACCTTAAACTCAAGCCGTGAATCTCCTGCCCTGAAACTCATGCCCTGAATCTCATGCTCTGAAAATCCTGCCCTGAAACACATGCACTGAAAAACATGCCCTGAAACTCTTGCACTGGAACACCGGCCCTGAATCTCCTGCCCTGAATCTCCTGCCCTGAAACACATGCCGTGAAACACATGCCCTGAATCTCATGCCTTGAAACTCCTGCCCTCAAACTCATGCACTGAAACTCATGCACTGAAACTCATTCCCTGAATCTCATGCCCTGAAACTCAAGCCCTTATTCTCCTGCCCTGAAACCCATGACCTGAATCTCATGCCCTGAAACTTCTGCCCTGAAACTCATGCCCCGAATCTAATGCACTGAAACTACTGCACTGAAACTCATGTCCTGAACATCATGTCCTGAAACTGCTGCCCTGAATATCATGCCATGAATCTCATATCCTGAAACTCATGCCCTGAATTACATGCCCTGAAACTCATGCCCTGAATCTCATGCCCTGAAACTTCTGCCCTGAAACTGATGCACTGAATCTCATGCGCTAAATCTCTTGAACTTAAACTCAAGCCGTGAATCTCCTGCCTTGATACTCATGCCCTGAATATCATGCCTTGAAACTCCTGTCCTGAATCTCATGCACTGAAACTCACGCCCTGAATCACATGCCCTGAAATTCCTACCCTGAATCTCATGCCCTGAAACTCATGCCCTGAATCTAATGCCTTGAAACTCCTGCCCTCAAACTCATGCACTGAAACTCATGCAGTGAATCTCATGCCCTGAATCTCATGCCCTGAAACTTCTGCCCTGAAAATCATGCACTGAATCTCATGCGCTAAATCTCATGACCTTAAACTCAAGCCGTGAATCGCCTGCCCTGAAACTCATGCCATGAATGTCATGCCCTGAAATTCCTGCCCTGAAACTCATGCCCTGAAACTCTTGCACTGAAACACCTACCCTAAAACTCATGCCCTGAAACTCATTCTCTGAATCTCATGCCCTGAAACTCTTGCACTGAAACACCTACCCTAAAACTCATGCCCTGAATCTCATGCCGTGAAACTCATGCACTGAAACTCCTGCCCTGAAACTGATGCCCTGAATCTCATGCACTGAAACTCATGCCCTGAACCTCATGCCCTGAAACTCAAGCCCTGACTTTCATGCACTGAATCTCATGCCCTAAATCTCATGCCCTGAAACTCCTGCCCTGAAACTCATGCACTGAAACTCTTGCTATGAATCACATGCCCTAAAACTCCTGCCCTGAATCATCTGCCCAGAAACTCATTATCTGAATCACATGCCCTGAAATTGCTACCCTGAATCTCATGCCCTGAAACTCATGCCCTAAATCTCATGCCTTGAAACTCCTGCCCTCAAACTCATCCACGAAAACTCATGCAGTGAAACTCATGCCCTGAATCTCATGCCTTGAAACTCCTGCCCTGAATCTCATGCCTTGAAACTCATGCCCTGAATCTCATGCCCTGAAACTCCTGCACTGAAACTCATGCCATGAATCTCATATACTGAAACTCACGCCCTGAATTACATGCCCTGAAACTCCTGCTTGGAAATTCATGCCCTGAATCTCATATCCTGAAACTCAAGCCCTTATTCTCCTGCCCTGAAACTCATGCCCTGAATCTCATGCCTTGATACTCCTGCCCTCAAACTCATGCACTGAAACTCATGCACTGAATCTCATGCGCTAAATCTCATGACCTTAAACTCAAGCCTTGAATCTCCTGCCCTGAAACTCATGCCCTGAATGTCATGCCCTGAAATTCATGCCCTGAATCTAATGCCTTGAAACTCCTGCCCTCAAACTCATGCACTGAATCTCATGCAGTGAATCTCATGCCCTGAATCTCATGCCCTGAAACTCATGCCCTGAATGTCATGCCCTGAAATTCCTGCCCTGAAACTCATGCCCTGAAACTCGTGCACTGAAACACCTACCCTAAAACTCATGCATTGAATCTCATGCCCTGAATCTCATGCCGTGAAATTCATGCACTGAAACTCATGCCCTGAACCTCATGCCCTGAAACTCAAGCCCTGAATCTCATGCACTGAAACTCATGCCCTAAATCTCATAACCTGAAACTCCTGCCCTGAAACTCATGCACTGAAACTCATGCCCTGAATCACATGCCCTAAAACGCCTGCCCTGAATCATCTGCCCAGAAACTCATTATCTGAATCACATGCCCTGAAATTCCTGCCCTGAATCTCATGCCCTGAAACTCATGCCCTGAATCTCATGCCTTGAAACTCCTGCCCACAAACTCATGCACTGAAACTCATGCCCTGAATCTCATGCCATGAAACTGCTGTCCTGAATCTCATGCCCTGAAACTCATGCCCTGAATCTCATGCCCTGAAACTCATGCCCTGAAACTCCTGCACTGATACTCATGCCATGAATCTCATATCCTGAAACTCACGCCCTGACTTACATGCCCTGAAACTCCTGCCCTGAAACTCATGCCCTGAATCTCGTGCCCTGAAACTTCTGCCCTGAAACTCATGCACTGAATCTCATGCGCTAAATCTCATGACCTTAAACTCAAGCCGTGAATCTCCTGCCCTGAAACTCATGCCCTGAATCTCATGCTCTGAAAATCCTGCCCTGAAACTCATGCACTGAAAGACATGCCCTGAAACTCTTGCACTGAAACACCGGCCCTGAATCTCCTGCCCTGAATCTCCTGCCCTGAAACCACAGACCTGAAACCCATGCCCTGAAACTCATGCCCTGAAACTCATGCCCTGAATCTCATGCAGTGAAACTCCTGCCCTCAAACTCATGCACTGAAACTCATGCTCTGAATCTCCTGCCCTGAAACTCCTGCACTGAAACTCATGCACTGAATCTCATGCGCTAAATCTCATGACCTTAAACTCAAGCCGTGAATCTCCTGCCCTGAAACTCATGCCCTGAATCTCATGCTCTGAAAATCCTGCCCTGAAACTCATGCACTGAAAGACATGCCCTGAAACTCTTGCACTGAAATACCGGCCCTGAATCTCTTGCCCTGAATCTCCTGCCCTGAAACTCATGCCCTGAATCTCATGCCTTGAAACTCCTGCCCTCAAACTCATGCACTGAAACTCATGCACTGAAACTCATGCCCTGAATCTCATGCCCTGAAACTCAAGCCCTCATTCTCCTGCCCTGAAACCCATGACCTGAATCTCATGCCCTGAAACTTCTGCCCTGAAACTCATGCCCCGAATCTAATGCACTGAAACTACTGCACTGAAACTCATGTCCTGAACATCATGTCCTGAAACTGCTGCCCTGAATATCATGCCATGAATCTCATATCCTGAAACTCATGCCCTGAATTACATGCCCTGAAACTCATGCCCTGAATCTCATGCCCTGAAACTTCTGCCCTGAAACTGATGCACTGAATCTCATGCGCTAAATCTCTTGAACTTAAACTCAAGCCGTGAATCTCCTGCCTTGATACTCATGCCCTGAATATCATGCCTTGAAACTCCTGTCCTGAATCTCATGCACTGAAACTCACGCCCTGAATCACATGCCCTGAAATTCCTACCCTGAATCTCATGCCCTGAAACTCATGCCCTGAATCTAATGCCTTGAAACTCCTGCCCTCAAACTCATGCACTGAAACTCATGCAGTGAATCTCATGCCCTGAATCTCATGCCCTGAAACTTCTGCCCTGAAAATCATGCACTGAATCTCATGCGCTAAATCTCATGACCTTAAACTCAAGCCGTGAATCGCCTGCCCTGAAACTCATGCCATGAATGTCATGCCCTGAAATTCCTGCCCTGAAACTCATGCCCTGAAACTCTTGCACTGAAACACCTACCCTAAAACTCATGCCCTGAAACTCATTCTCTGAATCTCATGCCCTGAAACTCTTGCACTGAAACACCTACCCTAAAACTCATGCCCTGAATCTCATGCCGTGAAACTCATGCACTGAAACTCCTGCCCTGAAACTGATGCCCTGAATCTCATGCACTGAAGCTCATGCCCTAAATCTCATGCCCTGAAACTCCTGCCCTGAAACTCATGCACTGAAACTCTTGCTATGAATCACATGCCCTAAAACTCCTGCCCTGAATCATCTGCCCAGAAACTCATTATCTGAATCACATGCCCTGAAATTGCTACCCTGAATCTCATGCCCTGAAACTCATGCCCTAAATCTCATGCCTTGAAACTCCTGCCCTCAAACTCATCCACGAAAACTCATGCAGTGAAACTCATGCCCTGAATCTCATGCCTTGAAACTCCTGCCCTGAATCTCATGCCTTGAAACTCATGCCCTGAATCTCATGCCCTGAAACTCCTGCACTGAAACTCATGCCATGAATCTCATATACTGAAACTCACGCCCTGAATTACATGCCCTGAAACTCCTGCTTGGAAATTCATGCCCTGAATCTCATATCCTGAAACTCAAGCCCTTATTCTCCTGCCCTGAAACTCATGCCCTGAATCTCATGCCTTGATACTCCTGCCCTCAAACTCATGCACTGAAACTCATGCACTGAATCTCATGCGCTAAATCTCATGACCTTAAACTCAAGCCTTGAATCTCCTGCCCTGAAACTCATGCCCTGAATGTCATGCCCTGAAATTCATGCCCTGAAACTCAAGCCCTGAATCTCCTGCCCTGAAACTCATGCCCTGAATGTCATGCCCTGAAATTCCTGCCCTGAAACTCATGCCCTGAAACTCGTGCACTGAAACACCTACCCTAAAACTCATGCATTGAATCTCATGCCCTGAATCTCATGCCGTGAAATTCATGCACTGAAACTCATGCCCTGAACCTCATGCCCTGAAACTCAAGCCCTGAATCTCATGCACTGAAACTCATGCCCTAAATCTCATAACCTGAAACTCCTGCCCTGAAACTCATGCACTGAAACTCATGCCCTGAATCACATGCCCTAAAACGCCTGCCCTGAATCATCTGCCCAGAAACTCATTATCTGAATCACATGCCCTGAAATTCCTGCCCTGAATCTCATGCCCTGAAACTCATGCCCTGAATCTCATGCCTTGAAACTCCTGCCCACAAACTCATGCACTGAAACTCATGCCCTGAATCTCATGCCATGAAACTGCTGTCCTGAATCTCATGCCCTGAAACTCATGCCCTGAATCTCATGCCCTGAAACTCATGCCCTGAAACTCCTGCACTGATACTCATGCCATGAATCTCATATCCTGAAACTCACGCCCTGACTTACATGCCCTGAAACTCCTGCCCTGAAACTCATGCCCTGAATCTCGTGCCCTGAAACTTCTGCCCTGAAACTCATGCACTGAATCTCATGCGCTAAATCTCATGACCTTAAACTCAAGCCGTGAATCTCCTGCCCTGAAACTCATGCCCTGAATCTCATGCTCTGAAAATCCTGCCCTGAAACTCATGCACTGAAAGACATGCCCTGAAACTCTTGCACTGAAACACCGGCCCTGAATCTCCTGCCCTGAATCTCCTGCCCTGAAACCACAGACCTGAAACCCATGCCCTGAAACTCATGCCCTGAAACTCATGCCCTGAATCTCATGCAGTGAAACTCCTGCCCTCAAACTCATGCACTGAAACTCATGCCCTGAATCTCCTGCCCTGAAACTCCTGCACTGAAATACGTGCCCTAAAACACCTGCCTTGAAACTCAAGCCCCGAATCTCATGCCCTGAATCTCCTGCCTTGAAACTCATGCCCTGAATCTCATGCCCTCAAACTCTTGCACTGAAACACCTGCCCTAAAGCACATGCCCTGAAATTCCTGCCCTGAAACACATGCCCTGAATCTCATGCCCTGAAACTCTTGCACTGAAACTCCTGCCCTGAAACTGTTGCCCTGAATCTCATGCACTGACACTCATGCGCTGAACCTCATGCCCTGAAACTCAAGCCCTGAATCTCATGCACTGAAACTCCTGCCCTCAAACTCATGCACTGAAACTCATGCACTGAAACTCATGCCCTGAATCTCATGCCTTGAAACTCCTGTCCTGAATCTCATGCCCTGAATCTCATGCCCCGAATCTCATGCCTTGAAACTGCTGCCCTCAAACTCATGCACTGAAACTCATGCACTGAAACTCACGCCCTGAATTACATGCCCTGAAACTCTTGCACTGAAACACCTACCCTAAAACTCATGCCCTGAATCTCATGCCGTGAAACTCATGCACTGAAACTCCTGCCCTGAAACTGATGCCCTGAATCTCATGCACTGAAACTCATGCCCTGAACCTCATGCCCTGAAACTCAAGCCCTTATTCTCCTGACCTGAAACTCATGCCCTGAATCTTATGCCTTGATACTCCTGCCCTCAAACTCATGCACTGAAACTCATGCACTGAATCTCATGCGCTAAATCTCATGACCTTAAACTCAAGCCTTGAATCTCCTGCCCTGAAACTTATGCTTTGAATGTCATGCCCTGAAATTCCTAACCTGAAACTCATGCCCTGAATGCAATGCCTTGAAACTCCTGTCCTGAATCTCATGCCCTGAAACTCCTGCGCTGAAACTCATGCCATGAATCTCATATCCTGAAACTCACGCGCTGAATTACATGCCCTGAAACTCCTGTCCTGAAACTCATGCCCTGAAACTCATGCCCTGAATCTCATGCCCTGAAACTTCTGCCCTGAAACTCATGCCCTGAATCTCATGCCTTGATACTCCTGCCCTCAAACTCATGCACTGAAACTCATGCACTGAATCTCATGCGCTAAATCTCATGACCTCAAACTCAAGCCTTGAATCTCCTGCCCTGAAACTCATGCATTGAATCTCATGCCCTGAATCTCATGCCGTGAAATTCATGCACTGAATCTCCTGCACTGAAACTCATGCCCTGAACCTCATGCCCTGAAACTCAAGCCCTGAATCTCATGCACTGAAACTCATGCCCTGAAACTCATGCACTGAAACTCATGCCCTGAATCACATGCCCTAAAACGCCTGCCCTGAATCATCTGCCCAGAAACTCATTATCTGAATCACATGCCCTGAAATTCCAGCCCTGAATCTCATGCACTGAAACTCATGCCCTGAATCTCATGCCATGAAACTGCTGTCCTGAATCTCATGTCCTGAAACTCATGCCCTGAATCTCATGCCCTGAAACTCATGCCCTGAAACTCCTGCACTGATACTCATGCCATGAACCTCATATCCTGAAACTCACGCCCTGAAATACATGCCCTGAAACTCCTGCCCTGAAACTCATGCAGTGAAATTCCTGCCCTCAAACTCATGCACTGAAACTCATGCTCTGAATCTCCTGCCCTGAAACTCCTGCACTGAAACTCATGCACTGAATCTCATGCGCTAAATCTCATGACCTTAAACTAAAGCCGTGAATCTCCTGCCCTGAAACTCATGCCCTGAATCTCATGCTCTGAAAATCCTGCCCTGAAACTCATGCACTGAAAGACATGCCCTGAAACTCTTGCACTGAAACACCGGCCCTGAAACTCCTGCCCTGAATCTCCTGCCCTGAAACTCATGCCCTGAATCTCATGCCTTGAAACTCCTGCCCACAAACTCATGCACTGAAACTCATGCACTGAAACTCATGCCCTGAAACTCAAGCCCTTATTCTCCTGCCCTGAAACCCATGACCTGAATCTCATGCCCTGAAACTTCTGCCCTGATACTCATGCACTGAATCTCATGCGCTAAATCTCATGACCTTAAACTCAAGCCGTGAATCTCCTGCCCTGAAACTCATGCCCTGAATCTCATGCCCTGAAAATCCTGCCCTGAAACTCATGCACTGAAAGACATGCCCTGAAACTCTTGCACTGAAACACCGGCCCTGAATCTCCTGCCCTGAATCTCCTGCCCTGAAACCACAGACCTGAAACCCATGCCCTGAAACTCATGCCCTGAAACTCATGCCCTGAAACTCATGCCCTGAATCTCATGCAGTGAAACTCCTGCCCTCAAACTCATGCACTGAAACTCATGCTCTGAATCTCCTGCCCTGAAACTCCTGCACTGAAACTCATGCACTGAATCTCATGCGCTAAATCTCATGACCTTAAACTCAAGCCGTGAATCTCCTGCCCTGAAACTCATGCCCTGAATCTCATGCTCTGAAAATCCTGCCCTGAAACACATGCACTGAAAAACATGCCCTGAAACTCTTGCACTGGAACACCGGCCCTGAATCTCCTGCCCTGAATCTCCTGCCCTGAAACACATGCCGTGAAACACATGCCCTGAATCTCATGCCTTGAAACTCCTGCCCTCAAACTCATGCACTGAAACTCATGCACTGAAACTCATTCCCTGAATCTCATGCCCTGAAACTCAAGCCCTTATTCTCCTGCCCTGAAACCCATGACCTGAATCTCATGCCCTGAAACTTCTGCCCTGATACTCATGCACTGAATCTCATGCGCTAAATCTCATGACCTTAAACTCAAGCCGTGAATCTCCTGCCCTGAAACTGATGCCCTGAATCTCATACACTGACACTCATGCCCTGAACCTCATGCCCTGAAACTCAAGCCCTGAATCTCATGCACTGAAACTCATTCCCTAAATCTCAAACCCTGAAACTCCTGCCCTGAAATTCATGCACTGAAACTCATGCCCTGAATCACATGCCCTAAAACTCCTGCCCTGAATCATATGCCCAGAAACTCATTATCTGAATCACATGCCCTGAAATTCCTGCCCTGAATCTCATGCCCTGAAACTCAAGCCCTTATTCTCCTGCCCTGAAACTCATGCCCTGAATCTCATGCCTTGATACTCCTGCCCTCAAACTCATGCACTGAAACTCATGCACTGAATCTCATGCGCTAAATCTCATGACCTTAAACTCAAGCCTTGAATCTCCTGCACTAAAACTTATGCCCTGAATGTCATGCCCTGAAATTCCTGCCCTGAAACTCAAGCCCTGAATCTCCTGCCCTGAAACTCATGCCCTGAATGTCATGCCCTGAAATTCCTGCCCTGAAACTCATGCCCTGAAACTCGTGCACTGAAACACCTACCCTAAAACTCATGCATTGAATCTCATGCCCTGAATCTCATGCCGTGAAATTCATGCACTGAAACTCATGCCCTGAACCTCATGCCCTGAAACTCAAGCCCTGAATCTCATGCACTGAAACTCATGCCCTAAATCTCATAACCTGAAACTCCTGCCCTGAAACTCATGCACTGAAACTCATGCCCTGAATCACATGCCCTAAAACGCCTGCCCTGAATCATCTGCCCAGAAACTCATTATCTGAATCACATGCTCTGAAATTCCTGCCCTGAATCTCATGCCCTGAAACTCATGCCCTGAATCTCATGCCTTGAAACTCCTGCCCACAAACTCATGCACTGAAACTCATGCCCTGAATCTCATGCCATGAAACTGCTGTCCTGAATCTCATGCCCTGAAACTCATGCCCTGAATCTCATGCCCTGAAACTCATGCCCTGAAACTCCTGCACTGATACTCATGCCATGAATCTCATATCCTGAAACTCACGCCCTGACTTACATGCCCTGAAACTCCTGCCCTGAAACTCATGCCCTGAATCTCGTGCCCTGAAACTTCTGCCCTGAAACTCATGCACTGAATCTCATGCGCTAAATCTCATGACCTTAAACTCAAGCCGTGAATCTCCTGCCCTGAAACTCATGCCCTGAATCTCATGCTCTGAAAATCCTGCCCTGAAACTCATGCACTGAAAGACATGCCCTGAAACTCTTGCACTGAAACACCGGCCCTGAATCTCCTGCCCTGAATCTCCTGCCCTGAAACCACAGACCTGAAACCCATGCCCTGAAACTCATGCCCTGAAACTCATGCCCTGAATCTCATGCAGTGAAACTCCTGCCCTCAAACTCATGCACTGAAACTCATGCCCTGAATCTCCTGCCCTGAAACTCCTGCACTGAAATACGTGCCCTAAAACACCTGCCTTGAAACTCAAGCCCCGAATCTCATGCCCTGAATCTCCTGCCTTGAAACTCATGCCCTGAATCTCATGCCCTCAAACTCTTGCACTGAAACACCTGCCCTAAAGCACATGCCCTGAAATTCCTGCCCTGAAACACATGCCCTGAATCTCATGCCCTGAAACTCTTGCACTGAAACTCCTGCCCTGAAACTGATGCCCTGAATCTCATGCACTGACACTCATGCGCTGAACCTCATGCCCTGAAACTCAAGCCCTGAATCTCATGCACTGAAACTCCTGCCCTCAAACTCATGCACTGAAACTCATGCACTGAAACTCATGCCCTGAATCTCATGCCTTGAAACTCCTGTCCTGAATCTCATGCCCTGAATCTCATGCCCTGAATCTCATGCCTTGAAACTGCTGCCCTCAAACTCATGCACTGAAACTCATGCACTGAAACTCACGCCCTGAATTACATGCCCTGAAACTCTTGCACTGAAACACCTACCCTAAAACTCATGCCCTGAATCTCATGCCGTGAAATTCATGCACTGAAACTCCTGCCCTGAAACTGATGCCCTGAATCTCATGCACTGAAACTCATGCCCTGAACCTCATGCCCTGAAACTCAAGCCCTTATTCTCCTGACCTGAAACTCATGCCCTGAATCTTATGCCTTGATACTCCTGCCCTCAAACTCATGCACTGAAACTCATGCACTGAATCTCATGCGCTAAATCTCATGACCTTAAACTCAAGCCTTGAATCTCCTGCCCTGAAACTTATGCTTTGAATGTCATGCCCTGAAATTCCTAACCTGAAACTCATGCCCTGAATGCAATGCCTTGAAACTCCTGTCCTGAATCTCATGCCCTGAAACTCATGCCCTGAATCGCATGCCCTGAAACTCCTGCACTGAAACTCATGCCATGAATCTCATATCCTGAAACTCGCGCGCTGAATTACATGCCCTGAAACTCCTGTCCTGAAACTCATGCCCTGAAACTCATGCCCTGAATCTCATGCCCTGAAACTTCTGCCCTGAAACTCATGCCCTGAATCTCATGCCTTGATACTCCTGCCCTCAAACTCATGCACTGAAACTCATGCACTGAATCTCATGCGCTAAATCTCATGACCTCAAACTCAAGCCTTGAATCTCCTGCCCTGAAACTCATGCATTGAATCTCATGCCCTGAATCTCATGCCGTGAAATTCACGCACTGAATCTCCTGCACTGAAACTCATGCCCTGAACCTCATGCCCTGAAACTCAAGCCCTGAATCTCATGCACTGAAACTCATGCCCTGAAACTCATGCACTGAAACTCATGCCCTGAATCACATGCCCTAAAACGCCTGCCCTGAATCATCTGCCCAGAAACTCATTATCTGAATCACATGCCCTGAAATTCCAGCCCAGAATCTCATGCACTGAAACTCATGCCCTGAATCTCATGCCATGAAACTGCTGTCCTGAATCTCATGTCCTGAAACTCATGCCCTGAATCTCATGCCCTGAAACTCATGCCCTGAATCTCCTGCACTGATACTCATGCCATGAATCTCATATCCTGAAACTCACGCCCTGAAATACATGCCCTGAAACTCCTGCCCTGAAACTCATGCCCTGAATCTCGTGCCCTGAAACTTCTGCCCTGAAACTCATGAACTGAATCTCATGCGCTAAATCTCATGACCTTAAACTCAAGCCGTGAATCTCCTGCCCTGAAACTCATGCCCTGAATCTCCTGCCCTGAATCTCCTGCCCTGAAACCACAGACCTGAAACCCATGCCCTGAAACTCATGCCCTGAATCTCATGCAGTGAAATTCCTGCCCTCAAACTCATGCACTGAAACTCATGCTCTGAATCTCCTGCCCTGAAACTCCTGCACTGAAACTCATGCACTGAATCTCATGCGCTAAATCTCATGACCTTAAACTAAAGCCGTGAATCTCCTGCCCTGAAACTCATGCCCTGAATCTCATGCTCTGAAAATCCTGCCCTGAAACTCATGCACTGAAAGACATGCCCTGAAACTCTTGCACTGAAACACCGGCCCTGAATCTCCTGCCCTGAATCTCCTGCCCTGAAACTCATGCCCTGAATCTCATGCCTTGAAACTCCTGCCCTCAAACTCATGCACTGAAACTCATGCACTGAAACTCATGCCCTGAAACTCAAGCCCTTATTCTCCTGCCCTGAAACCCATGACCTGAATCTCATGCCCTGAAACTTCTGCCCTGATACTCATGCACTGAATCTCATGCGCTAAATCTCATGACCTTAAACTCAAGCCGTGAATCTCCTGCCCTGAAACTCATGCCCTGAATCTCATGCCCTGAAAATCCTGCCCTGAAACTCATGCACTGAAAGACATGCCCTGAAACTCTTGCACTGAAACACCGGCCCTGAATCTCCTGCCCTGAATCTCCTGCCCTGAAACCACAGACCTGAAACCCATGCCCTGAAACTCATGCCCTGAAACTCATGCCCTGAATCTCATGCAGTGAAACTCCTGCCCTCAAACTCATGCACTGAAACTCATGCTCTGAATCTCCTGCCCTGAAACTCCTGCACTGAAACTCATGCACTGAATCTCATGCGCTAAATCTCATGACCTTAAACTCAAGCCGTGAATCTCCTGCCCTGAAACTCATGCCCTGAATCTCATGCTCTGAAAATCCTGCCCTGAAACACATGCACTGAAAAACATGCCCTGAAACTCTTGCACTGGAACACCGGCCCTGAATCTCCTGCCCTGAATCTCCTGCCCTGAAACACATGCCCTGAATCTCATGCCTTGAAACTCCTGCCCTCAAACTCATGCACTGAAACTCATGCACTGAAACTCATTCCCTGAATCTCATGCCCTGAAACTCAAGCCCTTATTCTCCTGCCCTGAAACCCATGACCTGAATCTCATGCCCTGAAACTTCTGCCCTGATACTCATGCACTGAATCTCATGCGCTAAATCTCATGACCTTAAACTCAAGCCCTGATTCTCCTGCCCTGAAACTCATGCCCTGAATCTCATGCCTTGAAACTCCTGCCCTCAAACTCATGCACTGAAACTCACGCCCTGAATTGCATGCCCTGAAACTCCTGTCCTGAAATTCATGCCCTGAAACTCATGCCCTGAATCTCATGCCCTGAAACTCAAGCCCTTATTCTCCTGCCCTGAAACCCATGCTCTGAATCTCATGCCCTGAAACTTCTGCCCTGAAACTCATGCACTGAATCTCATGCGCTAAATCTCATGACCTTAAACTCAAGCCGTGAATCTCCTGCCCTGAAACTGATGCCCTGAATCTCATACACTGACACTCATGCCCTGAACCTCATGCCCTGAAACTCAAGCCCTGAATCTCATGCACTGAAACTCATTCCCTAAATCTCAAACCCTGAAACTCCTGCCCTGAAATTCATGCACTGAAACTCATGCCCTGAATCACATGCCCTAAAACTCCTGCCCTGAATCATATGCCCAGAAACTCATTATCTGAATCACATGCCCTGAAATTCCTGCCCTGAATCTCATGCCCTGAAACTCAAGCCCTTATTCTCCTGCCCTGAAACTCATGCCCTGAATCTCATGCCTTGATACTCCTGCCCTCAAACTCATGCACTGAAACTCATGCACTGAATCTCATGCGCTAAATCTCATGACCTTAAACTCAAGCCTTGAATCTCCTGCCCTAAAACTTATGCCCTGAATGTCATGCCCTGAAATTCCTAACCTGAAACTCATGCCCTGAATGCAATGCCTTGAAACTCCTGTCCTGAATCTCATGCCCTGAAACTCATGCCCTGAATCGCATGCCCTGAACCTCCTGCACTGAAACTCATGCCATGAATCTCATATCCTGAAACTCACGCGCTGAATTACATGCCCTGAAACTCCTGCCCTGAAACTCATGCCCTGAAACTCATGCCCTGAATCTCATGCCCTGAAACTTCTGCCCTGAAACTCATGCCCTGAATCTAATGCACTGAAACCACTGCACTGAAACTCATGTCCTGAACATCATGCCCTGAAACTGCTGCCCTGAATATCATGCCATGAATCTCATATCCTGAAACTCATGCCCTGAATTACATGCCCTGAAACTCATGCCCTGAATCTCATGCCCTGAAACTTCTGCCCTGAAACTCATGCACTGAATCTCATGCGCTAAATCTCATGACCTTAAACTCAAGCCGTGAATCTCCTACCTTGATACTCATGCCCTGAATATCATGCCTTGAAACTCCTGTCCTGAATCTCATGCACTGAAACTCACGCACTGAATTACATGCCCTGAAACACCTGTCCTGAAACTCATGCCCTGAAACTCATGCCCTGAATCTCCTGCCCTGAAACTCAAGCCCTTATTCTCCTGCCCTGAAACTCATGCCCTGAATCTCATGCCCTGAATCTCATGCCCTGAAACTTCTGCCCTGAAACTCATGCACTGAATCTCATGCGCTAAATCTCATGACCTTAAACTCAAGCCGTGAATCTCCTGCCCTGATACTCATGCCCTGAATGTCATGCCCCGAAATTCCTGCCCTGAAACTCTTGCACTGAAACACCTACCCTAAAACTCATGCCCTGAAACTCATTCCCTGAATCTCATGCCCTGAAACTCTTGCACTGAAACACCTACCCTAAAACTCATGCCCTGAATCTCATGCCGTGAAACTCATGCACTGAAACTCCTGCCCTGAAACTGATGCCCTGAATCTCATGCACTGAAACTCATGCCCTGAACCTCATGCCCTGAAACTCAAGCCCTGAATTTCATGCACTGAAGCTCATGCCCTAAATCTCATACCCTGAAACTCCTGCCCTGAAACTCATGCACTGAAACTCTTGCTATGAATCACATGCCCTAAAACTCCTGCCCTGAATCATCTGCCCAGAAACTCATTATCTGAATCACATGCCCTGAAATTGCTACCCTGAATCTCATGCCCCGAAACTGATGCCCTGAATCTAATGCCTTGAAACTCCTGCCCTCAAACTCATGCACTGAAACTCATGCAGGGAATCTCATGCCCTGAATCTCATGCCCTGAAACTTCTGCCCTGAAACTCATGCACTGAATCTCATGCGCTAAATCTCATGACCTTAAATTCAAGCCGTGAATCTCCTGCCCTGAAACTCATGCCCTGAATGTCATGCCCTGAAATTCCTGCCCTGAAACTCATGCCCTGAAACTCTTGCACTGAAACACCTACCCTAAAACTCATGCCCTGAAACTCATTCCCTGAATCTCATGCCCTGAAACTCTTGCACTGAAACACCTACCCTAAAACTCATGCCCTGAATCTCATGCCGTGAAAGTCCTGCCCTGAATCTCATGCCTTGAAACTCATGCCCTGAATCTCATGCCCTGAAACTCCTGCACTGAAACTCATGCCTTGAATCTCATATACTGAAACTCACGCCCTGAATTACATGCCCTGAAACTCCTGCCCGGAAACTCATTCCCTGAATCTCATGCCTTGATACTCCTGCCCTCAAACTCATGCACTGAAACTCATGCACTGAATCACATGCGCTAAATCTCATGACCTTAAACTCAAGCCTTGAATCTCCTGCCCTGAAACGCATGCCCTGAATGTCATGCCCTGAAATTCCTGCCCTGAAACTCATGCCCTGAAACTCTTGCACTGAAACACCTACCCTAAAACTCATGCATTGAATCTCATGCCCTGAATCTCATGCCGTGAAATTCATGCACTGAAACTCGTGCCCTGAAACTGATGCCCTGAATCTCCTGCACTGAAACTCATGCCCTGAACCTCATGCCCTGAAACTCAAGCCCTGAATCTCATGCACTGAAACTCATGCCCTAAATCTCATACCCTGAAACTCCTGCCCTGAAACTCATGCACTGAAACTCATGCCCGGAATCACGTGCCCTAAAACGCCTGCCCTGAATCTCATGCCCTGAAAAACTCATGCCCTGAATCTCATGCCTTGAAACTCCTGCCCTCAAACTCATGCACTGAACCTCATGCCCTGAATCTCATGCCATGAAACTGCTGTCCTGAATCTCATGCCCTGAAACTCATGCCCTGAAACTCATGCCCTGAAACTCCTGCACTGATACTCATGCCATAAATCTCATATCCTGAAACTCACGCCCTGAATTACATGCCCTGAAACTCCTGCCCTCAAACTCATGCACTGAAACTCATGCCCTGAATCTCATGCCATGAAACAGCTGTCCTGAATCTCATGTCCTGAAACTCATGCCCTGAATCTCATGCCCTGAAACTCATGCCCTGAAACTCCTGCACTGATACTCATGCCATGAATCTCATATCCTGAAACTCACGCCCTGAATTACATGCCCTGAAACTCCTGCCCTGAAACTCATGCACTGAATCTCATGCGCTAAATCTCATGACCTTAAACTCAAGCCGTGAATCTCCTGCCCTGAAACTCATGCCCTGAATCTCATGCTCTGAAAATCCTGCCCTGAAACTCATGCACTGAAAGACATGCCCTGAAACTCTTGCACTGAAACACCGGCCCTGAATCTCCTGCCCTGAATCTCCTGCCCTGAAACTCATGCCCTGAATCTCATGCCTTGAAACTCCTGCCCTCAAACTCATGCACTGAAACTCATGCACTGAAACTCATGCCCTGAAACTCAAGCCCTTATTCTCCTGCCCTGAAACCCATGACCTGAATCTGATGCCCTGAAACTTCTGCCCTGATACTCATGCACTGAATCTCATGCGCTAAATCTCATGACCTTAAACTCAAGCCGTGAATCTCCTGCCCTGAAACTCATGCCCTGAATCTCATGCTCTGAAAATCCTGCCCTGAAACTCATGCACTGAAAGACATGCCCTGAAACTCTTGCACTGAAACACCGCCCCTGAATCTCCTGCCCTGAATCTCCTGCCCTGAAACCACAGACCTGAAACCCATGCCCTGAAACTCATGCCCTGAAACTCATGCCCTCAATCTCATGCAGTGTAACTCCTGCCCTCAAACTCATGCACTGAAACTCATGCTCTGAATCTCCTGCCCTGAAACTCCTGCACTGAAACTCATGCACTGAATCTCATGCGCTAAATCTCATGACCTTAAACTCAAGCCGTGAATCTCCTGCCCTGAAACTCATGCCCTGAATCTCATGCTCTGAAACTCAAGCCCTTATTCTCCTGCCCTGAAACCCATGCCCTGAATCTCATGCCCTGAAACTTCTGCCCTGAAACTCATGCACTGAATCTCATGCGCTAAATCTCATGACCTTAAACTCAAGCCGTGAATCTCCTGCCCTGAAACTGATGCCCTGAATCTCATACACTGACACTCATGCCCTGAACCTCATGCCCTGAAACTCAAGCCCTGAATCTCATGCACTGAAACTCATTCCCTAAATCTCAAACCCTGAAACTCCTGCCCTGAAATTCATGCACTGAAACTCATGCCCTGAATCACATGCCCTAAAACTCCTGCCCTGAATCATATGCCCAGAAACTCATTATCTGAATCACATGCCCTGAAATTCCTGCCCTGAATCTCATGCCCTGAAACTCAAGCCCTTATTCTCCTGCCCTGAAACTCATGCCCTGAATCTCATGCCTTGATACTCCTGCCCTCAAACTCATGCACTGAAACTCATGCACTGAATCTCATGCGCTAAATCTCATGACCTTAAACTCAAGCCTTGAATCTCCTGCCCTGAAACTTATGCCCTGAATGTCATGCCCTGAAATTCCTAACCTGAAACTCATGCCCTGAATGCAATGCCTTGAAACTCCTGTCCTGAATCTCATGCCCTGAAACTCATGCCCTGAATCGCATGCCCTGAACCTCCTGCACTGAAACTCATGCCATGAATCTCATATCCTGAAACTCACGCGCTGAATTACATGCCCTGAAACTCCTGCCCTGAAACTCATGCCCTGAAACTCATGCCCTGAATCTCATGCCCTGAAACTTCTGCCCTGAAACTCATGCCCTGAATCTAATGCACTGAAACTACTGCACTGAAACTCATGTCCTGAACATCATGCCCTGAAACTGCTGCCCTGAATATCATGCCATGAATCTCATATCCTGAAACTCATGCCCTGAATTACATGCCCTGAAACTCATGCCCTGAATCTCATGCCCTGAAACTTGTGCCCTGAAACTCATGCACTGAATCTCATGCGCTAAATCTCATGACCTTAAACTCAAGCCGTGAATCTCCTGCCTTGATACTCATGCCCTGAATCTCCTGCCCTGAAACTCAAGCCCTTATTCTCCTGCCCTGAAACTCATGCCCTGAATCTCATGCCCTGAATCTCATGCCCTGAAACTTCTGCCCTGAAACTCATGCACTGAATCTCATGCGCTAAATCTCATGACCTTAAACTCAAGCCGTGAATCTCCTGCCCTGATACTCATGCCCTGAATGTCATGCCCCGAAATTCCTGCCCTGAAACTCTTGCACTGAAACACCTACCCTAAAACTCATGCCCTGAAACTCATTCCCTGAATCTCATGCCTGAAACTCTTGCACTGAAACACCTACCCTAAAACTCATGCCCTGAATCTCATGCCGTGAAACTCATGCACTGAAACTCCTGCCCTGAAACTGATGCCCTGAATCTCATGCACTGAAACTCATGCCCTGAACCTCATGCCCTGAAACTCAAGCCCTGAATTTCATGCACTGAAGCTCATGCCCTAAATCTCATACCCTGAAACTCCTGCCCTGAAACTCATGCACTGAAACTCTTGCTATGAATCACATGCCCTAAAACTCCTGCCCTGAATCAACTGCCCAGAAACTCATTATCTGAATCACATGCCCTGAAATTCCTACCCTGAATCTCATGCCCTGAAACTCATGCCCTGAATCTAATGCCTTGAAACTCCTGCCCTCAAACTCATGCACTGAAACTCATGCAGGGAATCTCATGCCCTGAATCTCATGCCCTGAAACTTCTGCCCTGAAACTCATGCACTGAATCTCATGCGCTAAATCTCATGACCTTAAATTCAAGCCGTGAATCTCCTGCCCTGAAACTCATGCCCTGAATGTCATGCCCTGAAATTCCTGCCCTGAAACTCATGCCCTGAAACTCTTGCACTGAAACACCTACCCTAAAACTCATGCCCTGAAACTCATTCCCTGAATCTCATGCCCTGAAACTCTTGCACTGAAACACCTACCCTAAAACTCATGCCCTGAATCTCATGCCGTGAAACTCATGCACTGGAACTCCTGCCCTGAAACTGATGCCCTGAATCTCATGCACTGAAACTCATGCCCTGAACCTCATGCCCTGAAACTCAAGCCCTGAATTTCATGCACTGAAGCTCATGCCCTAAATCTCATACCCTGAAACTCCTGCCCTGAAACTCATGCACTGAAACTCTTGCTATGAATCACATGCCCTGAAACTCCTGCCCTGAATCATCTGCCCAGAAACTCATTATTTGAATCACATGCCCTGAAATTCCTACCCTGAATCTCATGCCCTGAAACTCATGCCCTAAATCTCATGCCTTGAAACTCCTGCCCTCAAACTCATGCACTGAAACTCATGCAGTGAAACTCATGCCCTGAATCTCATGCCTTGAAACTCCTGCCCTGAATCTCATGCCTTGAAACTCATGCCCTGAATCTCATGCCCTGAAACTCCTGCACTGAAACTCATGCCATGAATCTCATATACTGAAACTCACGCCCTGAATTACATGCCCTGAAACTCCTGCCCGGAAACTCATTCCCTGAATCTCATGCCTTGATACTCCTGCCCTCAAACTCATGCACTGAAACTCATGCACTGAATCTCATGCGCTAAATCTCATGACCTTAAACTCAAGCCTTGAATCTCCTGCCCTGAAACGCATGCCCTGAATGTTATGCCCTGAAATTCCTGCCCTGAAACTTAAGCCCTGAATCTCCTGCCCTGAAACTCATGCCCTGAATGTCATGCCCTGAAATTCCTGCCCTGAAACTCATGCCCTGAAACTCTTGCACTGAAACACCTACCCTAAAACTCATGCATTGAATCTCATGCCCTGAATCTCATGCCGTGAAATTCATGCACTGAAACTCAAGCCCTGAATCTCATGCACTGAAACTCATGCCCTAAATCTCATACCCTGAAACTCCTGCCCTGAAACTCATGCACTGAAACTCATGCCCTGAATCACATGCCCTAAAACGCCTGCCCTAAATCTCATGCCCTGAAACTCATGCCCTGAATCTCATGCCTTGAAACTCCTGCCCTCAAACTCATGCACTGAAACTCATGCCCTGAATCTCATGCCATGAAACTGCTGTCCTGAATCTCATGCCCTGAAACTCATGCCCTGAATCTCATGCTCTGAAAATCCTGCCCTGAAACTCATGCACTGAAAGACATGCCCTGAAACTCTTGCACTGAAACACCGGCCCTGAATCTCCTGCCCTGAATCTCCTGCCCTGAAACCACAGACCTGAAACCCATGCCCTGAAACTCATGCCCTGAAACTCATGCCCTGAATCTCATGCAGTGAAACTCTTGCCCTCAAACTCATGCACTGAAACTCATGCTCTGAATCTCCTGCCCTGAAACTCCTGCACTGAAATACGTGCCCTAAAACACCTGCCTTGAAACTCAAGCCCCGAAACTCATGCCCTGAATCTCCTGCACTGAATCTCCTGCCTTGAAACTCATGCCCTGAATCTCATGCCCTCAAACTCTTGCACTGAAACACCTGCCCTAAAGCACATGCCCTGAAATTCCTGCCCTGAAACACATGCCCTGAATCTCATGCCCTGAAACTCTTGCACTGAAACTCCTGCCCTGAAACTGATGCCCTGAATCTCATGCACTGACACTCATGCCCTGAACCTCATGCCCTGAAACTCAAGCCCTGAATCTCATGCACTGAAACTCATGCCCTAAATCTCATACCCTGAAACTCCTACACTGAAACTCATGCACTGAAACTCTTGCTATGAATCACATGCCCTAAAACTCCTACCCTGAATCATCTGCCCAGAAACTCATTATCTGAATCACACGCCCTGAAATTCCTACCCTGAATCTCATGCCCTGAAACTCATGCCCTAAATCTCATGCCTTGAAACTCCTGCCCTCAAACTCATGCACTGAAACTCATGCAGTGAAACTCATGCCCTGAATCTCATGCCTTGAAACTCCTGCCCTGAATCTCATGCCTTGAAACTCATGCCCTGAATCTCATGCCCTGAAACTCCTGCCCTTAAACTCATGCACTGAAACTCATGCACTGAAACTCATGTGCTAAATCTCATGCCCTTAAACTCAAGCCGTGAATCTCCTGCCCTGAAACTCCTGTCCTGAATCTCATGCCCTGTAACTCATGACCTGAATCCCATGCCCTGAAACTCAAGCCCTGATTCTCCTGCCCTGAAACTGATGCCCTGAATCTCATGCCCTGAAACTCAAGCCCCTATTCTCCTGCCCTGTAACCCATGACCTGAATCTCATGCCCTGAAACTTCTGCCCTGAAACTCATGCACTGAATCTCATGCGCTAAATCTCAGGACCTTAAACTCAAGCCCTGATTCTCCTGCCCTGAAACTCATGCCCTGAATCTCATGCCTTGAAACTCCTGCCCTCAAACTCATGCACTGAAACTCAGCCACTGAAACTCACGCCCTGAATTACATGCCCTGAGACTCCTGTCCTGAAACTCATGCTCTGAAACTCATGCCCTGAATCTCATGCCCTGAAACTCAAGCCCTTATTCTCCTGCCCTGAAACCCATGCCCTGAATCTCATGCCCTGATACTTCTGCCCTGAAACTCATGCACTGAATCTCATGCGCTAAATCTCATGACCTTAAACTCAAGCCGTGAATCTCCTGCCCCTGAAACTGATGCCCTGAATCTCATACACTGACACTCATGCCCTGAACCTCATGCCCTGAAACTCAAGCCCTGAATCTAATGCACTGAAACTCATTCCCTAAATCTCAAACCCTGAAACTCCTGCCCTGAAATTCATGCACTGAAACTCACGCCCTGAATTACATGCCCTGAGACTCCTGTCCTGAAACTCATGCCCTGAAACTCATGCCCTGAATCTCATGCCCTGAAACTCAAGCCCTTATTCTCCTGCCCTGAAACCCGTGCCCTGAATCTCATGCCCTGAAACTTCTGCCCTGAAACTCATGCACTGAATCTCATGCGCTAAATCTCATGACCTTAAACACAAGCCGTGAATCTCCTGCCCTGAAACTGATGCCCTGAATCTCATACACTGACACTCATGCCCTGAACCTCATGCCCTGAAACTCAAGCGCTGAATCTAATGCACTGAAACTCATTCCCTAAATCTCAAACCCTGAAACTCCTGCCCTGAAATTCATGCACTGAAACTCATGCCCTGAATCACATGTCCTGAAACTCCTGCACTGAATCATATGCCCAGAAACTCATTATCTGAATCACATGCCTGAAATTCCTGCCCTGAATCTCATGCCCTGAAACTCAAGCCCTTATTCCCCTGCCCTGAAACTCATGCCTTGATACTCCTGCCCTCAAACTCATGCACTGAAACTCATGCACTGAATCTCATGCGCTAAATCTCATGACCTTAAACTCAAGCCTTGAATCTCCTGCCCTGAAACTTATGCCCTGAATGTCATGCCCTGAAATTCCTAACCTGAAACTCATGCCCTGAATGCAATGCCTTGAAACTCCTGTCCTGAATCTCATGCCCTGAAACTCATGCCCTGAACATCATGCCCTGAAACTGCTGCCCTGAATATCATGCCATGAATCTCATATCCTGAAACTCATGCCCTGAATTACATGCCCTGAAACTCATGCCCTGAATCTCATGCCCTGAAACTGATGCACTGAACCTCATGCGCTAAATCTCTTGAACTTAAACTCAAGCCGTAAATCTCCTGCCTTGATACTCATGCCCTGAATATCATGCCTTGAAACTCCTGTCCTGAATCTCATGCACTGAAACTCACGCCCTGAATCACATGCCCTGAAATTCCTACCCTGAATCTCATGCCCTGAAACTCATTCCCTGAATCTCATGCCCTGAAACTCTTGCACTGAAACACCTACCCTAAAACTCATGCCCTGAATCTCATGCCGTGAAACTCATGCACTGAAACTCCTGCCCTGAAACTGATGCCCTGAATCTCATGCACTGAAACTCATGCCCTGAACCTCATGCCCTGAAACTCAAGCCCTGAATTTCATGCACTGAAGCTCATGCCCTAAATCTCATACCCTGAAACTCCTGCCCTGAAACTCATGCACTGAAACTCTTGCTATGAATCACATGCCCTGAAATTCCTACCCTGAATTATCTGCCCAGAAACTCATGCCCTAAATCTCATGCCTTGAAACTCCTGCCCTCAAACTCATGCACTGAAACTCATGCAGTGAAACTCATGCCCTGAATCTCATGCCTTGAAACTCCTGCCCTGAATCTCATGCCTTGAAACTCATGCCCTGAATCTTATGCCCTGAAACTCCTGCACTGAAACTCATGCCATGAATCTCATATACTGAAACTCACGCCCTGAATTACATGCCCTGAAACTCCTGCCCGGAAACTCATGCCCTGAATCTCATATCCTGAAACTCAAGCCCTTATTCTCCTGCTCTGAAACTCATGCCATGAATCTCATGCCTTGATACTCCTGCCCTCAAACTCATGCACTGAAACTCATGCACTGAATCTCATGCGCTAAATCTCATGACCTTAAACTCAAGCCTTGAATCTCCTGCCCTGAAACTCATGCCCTGAATGTCATGCCCTGAAATTCCTGCCCTGAATCTCATGCCCTGAATCTCATGCCGTCAAATTCATGCACTGAAACTCCTGCCCTGAAACTGATGCCCTGAATCTCCTGCACTGAAACTCATGCCCTGAACCTCATGCCCTGAAACTCAAGCCCTGAATCTCATGCACTGAAACTCATGCCCTAAATCTCATACCCTGAAACTCCTGCCCTGAAACTCATGCACTGAAACTCATGCCCTGAATCACATGCCCTAAAACGCCTGCCCTGAATCATCTGCCCAGAAACTCATTATCTGAATCACATGCCCTGAAATTCCTGCCCTGAATCTCATGCCCTGAAACTCATGCCCTGAATCTCATGCCTTGAAACTCCTGCCCACAAACTCATGCACTAAAACTCATGCCCTGAATCTCATGCCATGAAACTGCTGTCCTGAATCTCATGCCCTGAAACTCATGCCCTGAATCTCATGCCCTGAAACTCATGCCCTGAAACTCCTGCACTGATACTCATGCCATGAATCTCATATCCTGAAACTCACGCCCTGAATTACATGCCCTGAAATTCCTGCCCTGAAACTCATGCCCTGAATCTCGTGCCCTGAAAGTTCTGCCCTGAAACTCATGCACTGAATCGCATGCACTAAATCTCATGACCTTAAACTCAAGCCGTGAATCTCCTGCCCTGAAACTCATGCCCTGAATCTCATGCTCTGAAAATCCTGCCCTGAAACTCATGCACTGAAAGACATGCCTTGAAACTCTTGCACTGAAACACCGGCCCTGAATCTCCTGCCCTGAATCTCCTGCCCTGAAACCACAGACCTGAAACCCATGCCCTGAAACTCATGCCCTGAAACTCATGCCCTGAATCTCATGCAGTGAAACTCCTGCCCTCAAACTCATGCACTGAAACTCATGCTCTGAATCTCCTGCCCTGAAACTCCTGCACTGAAACTCATGCACTGAATCTCATGCGCTAAATCTCATGACCTTAAACTCAAGCCGTGAATCTCCTGC
>NW_027277441.1:0-28153 GCF_030028105.1 Mobula birostris
ACTATTTGTATTGTCAAAGCATTGGAAGCACTGAGAAAAGAACTTTTTTGTCTTGATAAGCAGAAGCATGAAACCACTTCCAAACTACTCATAATCATGTGGGAAGTTAAACTAAGGTGTTTTTATTAGGTTTGCACTAAGTACTTTGGTGTAAAATTCAAATGTATTATACTTTTTAAGTCAAAGCACTCTATTCTCTGAGAAATCAACTTTTTTGTCTTTATGTACAGAGGCATGAAACAACTTGCAGGCATTTCAGAATCATGTGGGAAGTTAACCTAAGCTGTTTCCATCAGGTTTGCTGCAGTAAGTACATTGGTTTAAAATTGAAATGTATACTCTTTGTATTGTCAAAGCA
Source organism: Mobula birostris (assembly GCF_030028105.1). Classification (NCBI taxonomy): domain Eukaryota; kingdom Metazoa; phylum Chordata; class Chondrichthyes; order Myliobatiformes; family Myliobatidae; genus Mobula; species Mobula birostris. The sequence continues at coordinate 359 of NW_027277441.1, forward strand.
TTGTATGCACTGAGAAAACAACTTTTTTGTCTTGATGTCTAGAGGCATGAAACAACTATCAGTCATCTCAGAATCATATGGGACGTTAACCTAAAGTGTTTCCATTAGGTTTGCTGTAAGTACTTTGGTGTAAAATTGAAATGTATACTATTTGTATTGTCAAAGCATTGGAAGCACTGAGAAAAGAACTTTTTTGTCTTGATGAGCAGAGGCATGAAACTACTTTCAAAGTACTAATAATCATGTGGGAAGTTAAACTAAGCTGTTTCCATTAGGTTTGCAGTAAGTACTTTGGTTTTAAATTCAAATGTCTACTACTTATATTGTCAAAGCACTCGAAGCTCTGAGAAATCAACTTTTTTGTCTTTTTGTGCAGAGGCATGATACAACTCTCAGACATCTCAGAATCATGTGGGAAGCTAATCTAAGCTGTTTCAATTAGGTTTGCAGTAAGTACTTTGGTTTAAAATTGCAATGTATACTCTTTGTATTGTCAAAGCATGGTATGCACTGAGATAACAACTTTTTTGTCTTGATGTCTAAACGCATTGAAACAACTTTCAGTCATCTCAGAATCATATGGGAAGTTAACCTAAAGTGTTTCCATTAGGTTTGCTGTAAGTACTTTGGTGTAAATTGAAATGTATACTATTTGTATTGTCAAAGCATTGGAAGCACTGAGAAAAGAACTTTTTTGTCTTTGATGAGCAGAGGCATGAAACTACTTTCAAAGTACTAATAATCATGTGGGAAGTTAAACTAAGCTGTTCCATTAGGTTGCAGTAAGTACTTTGTTTTAAATTCAAATGTCTACTACTTATATTGTCAAAGCACTCGAAGCTCTGAGAAATCAACTTTTTGTCTTTTTGTGCAGAGGCATGATACAACTCTCAGACATCTCAGAATCATGTTGGGAAGCTAATCTAAGCTGTTTCAATTAGGTTTGCAGTAAGGTACTTTGGTTTAAAATTGCAATGTATACTCTTGTATTGTCAAAGCATGGTATGCACTGAGATAACAACTTTTTTGTCTTGATGTCTAAACGCATGAAACAACTTTCAGTCATCTCAGAATCATATGGGAAGTTAACCTAAAGTGTTTCCATTAGGTTTGCTGTAAGCACTTTGGTGTAAAATTGAAATGTATACTATTTGTATTTCAAAGCATTGGAAGCACTGAGAAAAGAACTTTTTTGTCTTGATAAGCAGAAGCATGAAACCACTTCCAAACTACTCATAATCATGTGGGAAGTTAAACTAAGGTGTTTTTATTAGGTTTGCACTAAGTACTTTGGTGTAAAATTCAAATGTATTATACTTTTTAAGTCAAAGCACTCTATTCTCTGAGAAATCAACTTTTTTGTCTTTATGTACAGAGGCATGAAACAACTTGCAGGCATTTCAGAATCATGTGGGAAGTTAACCTAAGCTGTTTCCATCAGGTTTGCAGTAAGTACATTGGTTTAAAATTGAAATGTATACTCTTTGTATTGTCAAAGCATTGTATGCACTGAGAAAACAACTTTTTTGTCTTGATGTCTAGAGGCATGAAACAACTATCAGTCATCTCAGAATCATATGGGACGTTAACCTAAAGTGTTTCCATTAGGTTTGCTGTAAGTACTTTGGTGTAAAATTGAAATGTATACTATTTGTATTGTCAAAGCATTGGAAGCACTGAGAAAAGAACTTTTTTGTCTTGATGAGCAGAGGCATGAAACTACTTTCAAAGTACTAATAATCATGTGGGAAGTTAAACTAAGCTGTTTCCATTAGGTTTGCAGTAAGTACTTTGGTTTTAAATTCAAATGTCTACTACTTATATTGTCAAAGCACTCGAAGCTCTGAGAAATCAACTTTTTTGTCTTTTTGTGCAGAGGCATGATACAACTCTCAGACATCTCAGAATCATGTGGGAAGCTAATCTAAGCTGTTTCAATTAGGTTTGCAGTAAGTACTTTGGTTTAAAATTGCAATGTATACTCTTTGTATTGTCAAAGCATGGTATGCACTGAGATAACAACTTTTTTGTCTTGATGTCTAAACGCATGAAACAACTTTCAGTCATCTCAGAATCATATGGGAAGTTAACCTAAAGTGTTTCCATTAGGTTTGCTGTAAGTACTTTGGTGTAAAATTGAAATGTATACTATTTGTATTGTCAAAGCATTGGAAGCACTGAGAAAAGAACTTTTTTGTCTTGATGAGCAGAGGCATGAAACTACTTTCAAAGTACTAATAATCATGTGGGAAGTTAAACTAAGCTGTTTCCATTAGGTTTGCAGTAAGTACTTTGGTTTTAAATTCAAATGTCTACTACTTATATTGTCAAAGCACTCGAAGCTCTGAGAAATCAACTTTTTTGTCTTTTTGTGCAGAGGCATGATACAACTCTCAGACATCTCAGAATCATGTGGGAAGCTAATCTAAGCTGTTTCAATTAGGTTTGCAGTAAGTACTTTGGTTTAAAATTGCAATGTATACTCTTTGTATTGTCAAAGCATGGTATGCACTGAGATAACAACTTTTTTGTCTTGATGTCTAAACGCATGAAACAACTTTCAGTCATCTCAGAATCATATGGGAAGTTAACCTAAAGTGTTTCCATTAGGTTTGCTGTAAGCACTTTGGTGTAAAATTGAAATGTATACTATTTGTATTGTCAAAGCATTGGAAGCACTGAGAAAAGAACTTTTTTGTCTTGATGAGCAGAAGCATGAAACTACTTCCAAACTACTCATAATCATGTGGGAAGTTAAACTAAGGTGTTTTTATTAGGTTTGCAGTAAGTACTTTGGGTTAAAATTCAAATGTCTACTACTTTTATTGTCAAAGCACTCTAAGCTCTGAGAAATCAACTTTTTTGTCTTTATGTGCAGAGGCATGATACAACTCTCAGACATCTCAGAATCATGTGGGAAGTTAACCTAAGGTGTTTCCATTAGGTTTGCAGTAAGTACTTTGGTTTGAAATTGCAATGTATACTCTTTGTATTGTCAAAGCATTGTATGCACTGAGATAACAACTTTTTTGTCTTGATGTCTAGAGGCATGAAACAACTTTCAGTCATCTGAGAATCATGTGGGAAGTTAACCTAAGCTGTTTCCATTAGGTTTGCAGTAAGTCCTTTGGTTTAAAATTGAAATGTGTACTCTTTGTATTGTCAAAGCATTGTATGCACTGAGATAACAACTTTTTTGTCTTGATGTCTAGAGGCATGAAACAACTATCAGTCATCTCAAAATCATATGGGACGTTAACCTAAAGTGTTTCCATTAGCTTTGCTGTAAGTACTTTGGTGTAAAATTGAAATGTATACTATTTGTATTGTCAAAGCATTGGAAGCACTGAGAAAAGAACTTTTTTGTCTTGATGAGCAGAGGCATGAAACTACTTTCAAAGTACTAATAATCATGTGGGAAGTTAAACTAAGGTGATTCCATTAGGTTTGCAGTAAGTACTTTGGTTTTAAATTCAAATGTCTACTACTTATATTGTCAAAGCACTCGAAGCTCTGAGAAATCAACTTTTTTGTCTTTATGTGCAGAGGCATGGTACAACTCTCAGACATCTCAGAATCATGTGGGAAGCTAACCTAAGCTGTTTCAATTAGGTTTGCAGTAAGTACTTTGAATTAAAATTGCAATGTATACTCTTTGTATTGTCAAAGCATTGTATGCACTGAGATAACAACTTTTTTGTCTTGATGTCTAGAGGCATGAAACAACTTTCAGTCATCTCAGAATCATGTGGGAAGTTAACCTAAGGTGTTTCCATTAGGTTTGCACCAAGTACTTTGGTGTAAAATTCAAATGTATACTATTTGTATTGTCAAAGCATTGGAAGCACTGAGAAAGAACTTCTTTGTCTTGATGAGCAGCGGCATGAAACTACTTCCAAACTACTCATAATCATGTGGGAAGTTAACCTAAGGTGTTTCCATTAGGTTTGCAGTAAGTACTTTGGTTTAAAATTGAAATGTATACTCTTTGTATTGTCAAAGCATTGTATGCACTGAGATAACAACTTTTTTGTCTTGATGTCTAGAGTCATGAAACAACTTTCAGTCATCTCAGAATCATGTGGGAAGTTAACTTAAGGTGTTTCCATTAGGTTTGCACTAAGTACTTTGGTGTAAAATTCAAATGTATACTATTTGTATTGTCAAAGCATTGGAAGCACTGAGAAAGAACTTTTTTGTCTTGATGAGCAGCGGCATGAAACTACTTACAAACTACTCATAATCATGTGGGAAGTTAACCTAAGGTGTTTTTATTAGGTTTGCACTAAGTACTTTGGTGTAAAATTCAAATGTATTATACTTTTTAAGTCAAAGCACTCTATTCTCTGAGAAATCAACTTTTCTGTCTTTATGTACAGAGGCATGAAACAACTTGCAGAGATTTCAGAATCAAGTGGGAAGTTAACCTAAGCTGTTTCCATTAGGTTTGCAGTAAGTACTTTGGTTTAAAATTGAAATGTATACTCTTTGTATTGTCAAAGCATTGTATGCACTGAGATAACAACTTTTTTGTCTTGATGTCTAGAGGCATGAAACAACTGTCAGTCATCTCAGAATCATATGGGACGTTAACCTAAAGTGTTTCCATTAGGTTTGTTGTAAGTACTTTGGTGTAAAATTGAAATGTATACTATTTGTATTGTCAAAGCTTTGGAAGCACTGAGAAAGAACTTTTTTGTCTTGATGAGCAGCGGCATGAAACTACTTCCAAACTACTCATAATCATGTGGGAAGTTAACCTAAGCTGTTTCCATTAAGTTTGCAGTAAGTACTTTGGTTTAAAATTGAAATGTATACTCTTTGTATTGTCAAAGCATTGTATGCACTGAGATAACAACTTTTTTGTCTTGATGTCTAGAGGCATGAAACAGCTTTCAGTCATCTCAGAATCATGTGGGAAGTTAACCTAAGGTGTTTCCATTAGGGTTGCACTAAGTATTTTGGTGTAAAATTGAAGTGTATACTACTGTTACGTCAAAGCATTGTATGCACTGAGATAACAACTTTTTTGTCTTGATGTCTAAAGGCATGAAACAACTTTCAGTCATCTCAGAATCATATGGGAAGTTAACCTAAAGTGTTTCCATTAGGTTTGCTGTAAGCACTTTGGTGTAAAATTGAAATGTATACTATTTGTATTGTCAAAGCATTGGAAGCACTGAGAAAAGAACTTTTTTGTCTTGATGAGCAGAAGCATGAAACCACTTCCAAACTACTCATAATCATGTGGGACGTTAAACTAAGGTGTTTTTATTAGGTTTGCACTAAGTACTTTGGTGTAAAATTCAAATGTATTATACTTTTTAAGTCAAAGCACTCTATTCTCTGAGAAATCAACTTTTTTGTCTTTATGTACAGAGGCATGAAACAACTTGCAGAGATTTCGGAATCATGTGGGAAGTTAACCTAAGCTGTTTCCATTAGGTTTGCGGTAAGTACTTTGGTTTAAAATTGAAATGTACACTCTTTGTATTGTCAAAGCATTGTATGCACTGAGATAACAACTTTTTTGTCTTGATGTCTAAAGGCATGAAACAACTATCAGTCATCTGAGAATCATATGGGAAGTTAACCTAAAGTGTTTCCATTAGGTTTGCTGTAAGCACTTTGGTGTAAAATTGAAATGTATACTATTTGTATTGTCAAAGCATTGGAAGCTCTGAGAAAAAAACTTTTTTGTCTTGATGAGCAGAAGCATGAAACTACTTCCAAACTACTCATAATCATGTGGGAAGTTAAACTAAGGTGTTTTTATTAGGTTTGCAGTAAGTACTTTGGTTTAAAATTCAAATGTCTACTACTTTTATTGTCAAAGCACTCTAAGCTCTGAGAAATCAACTTTTTTGTCTTTATGTGCAGAGGCATGATACAACTCTCAGACATCTCAGAATCATGTGGGAAGCTAACCTAAGCTGTTTCAATTAGGTTTGCAGTAAGTACTTTGGTTTGAAATTGCAATGTATACTCTTTGTATTGTCAAAGCATTGTATGCACTGAGATAACAACTTTTTTGTCTTGATGTCTAGAGGCATGAAACAACTTTCAGTCATCTTAGAATCATGTGGGAAGTTAACCTAAGGTGTTTCCATTAGGTTTGCACTAAGTACTTTGGTGTAAAATTCAAATGTATACTATTTGTATTGTCAAAGCATTGGAAGCACTGAGAAAGAACTTTTTTGTCTTGATGAGCAGCGGCATGAAACTACTTCCAAACTACTCATAATCATCTGGGAAGTTAACCTAAGGTGTTTTTATTAGGTTTGCACTAAGTACTTCGGTGTAAAATTCAAATGTATTATACTTTCTAAGTCAAAGCACTCTATTCTCTGAGAAATCAACTTTTTTGTGTTTATGTACAGAGGCATGAAACAACTTGCAGATATTTCAGAATCATGTGGGAAGCTAACCTAAGGTGTTTCCATTGGGTTTGCAATAAGTACTTTGGTTTAAAATTGAAATGTATACTCTTTGTATTGTCAAAGCATTGTATGCACTGAGATAACAACTTTTTTGTCTTGATGTCTAGAGGCATGAAACAACTTTCAGTCATCTGAGAATCATGTGGGAAGTTAACCTAAGCTGTTTCCATTAGGTTTGCAGTAAGTCCTTTGGTTTAAAATTGAAATGTGTACTCTTTGTATTGTCAAAGCATTGTATGCACTGAGATAACAACTTTTTTGTCTTGATGTCTAGAGGCATGAAACAACTATCAGTCATCTCAAAATCATATGGGACGTTAACCTAAAGTGTTTCCATTAGCTTTGCTGTAAGTACTTTGGTGTAAAATTGAAATGTATACTATTTGTATTGTCAAAGCATTGGAAGCACTGAGAAAAGAACTTTTTTGTCTTGATGAGCAGAGGCATGAAACTACTTTCAAAGTACTAATAATCATGTGGGAAGTTAAACTAAGGTGATTCCATTAGGTTTGCAGTAAGTACTTTGGTTTTAAATTCAAATGTCTACTACTTATATTGTCAAAGCACTCGAAGCTCTGAGAAATCAACTTTTTTGTCTTTATGTGCAGAGGCATGGTACAACTCTCAGACATCTCAGAATCATGTGGGAAGCTAACCTAAGCTGTTTCAATTAGGTTTGCAGTAAGTACTTTGAATTAAAATTGCAATGTATACTCTTTGTATTGTCAAAGCATTGTATGCACTGAGATAACAACTTTTTTGTCTTGATGTCTAGAGGCATGAAACAACTTTCAGTCATCTCAGAATCATGTGGGAAGTTAACCTAAGGTGTTTCCATTAGGTTTGCACCAAGTACTTTGGTGTAAAATTCAAATGTATACTATTTGTATTGTCAAAGCATTGGAAGCACTGAGAAAGAACTTCTTTGTCTTGATGAGCAGCGGCATGAAACTACTTCCAAACTACTCATAATCATGTGGGAAGTTAACCTAAGGTGTTTCCATTAGGTTTGCAGTAAGTACTTTGGTTTAAAATTGAAATGTATACTCTTTGTATTGTCAAAGCATTGTATGCACTGAGATAACAACTTTTTTGTCTTGATGTCTAGAGTCATGAAACAACTTTCAGTCATCTCAGAATCATGTGGGAAGTTAACTTAAGGTGTTTCCATTAGGTTTGCACTAAGTACTTTGGTGTAAAATTCAAATGTATACTATTTGTATTGTCAAAGCATTGGAAGCACTGAGAAAGAACTTTTTTGTCTTGATGAGCAGCGGCATGAAACTACTTACAAACTACTCATAATCATGTGGGAAGTTAACCTAAGGTGTTTTTATTAGGTTTGCACTAAGTACTTTGGTGTAAAATTCAAATGTATTATACTTTTTAAGTCAAAGCACTCTATTCTCTGAGAAATCAACTTTTCTGTCTTTATGTACAGAGGCATGAAACAACTTGCAGAGATTTCAGAATCAAGTGGGAAGTTAACCTAAGCTGTTTCCATTAGGTTTGCAGTAAGTACTTTGGTTTAAAATTGAAATGTATACTCTTTGTATTGTCAAAGCATTGTATGCACTGAGATAACAACTTTTTTGTCTTGATGTCTAGAGGCATGAAACAACTATCAGTCATCTCAGAATCATATGGGACGTTAACCTAAAGTGTTTCCATTAGGTTTGTTGTAAGTACTTTGGTGTAAAATTGAAATGTATACTATTTGTATTGTCAAAGCTTTGGAAGCACTGAGAAAGAACTTTTTTGTCTTGATGAGCAGCGGCATGAAACTACTTCCAAACTACTCATAATCATGTGGGAAGTTAACCTAAGCTGTTTCCATTAGGTTTGCAGTAAGTACTTTGGTTTAAAATTGAAATGTATACTCTTTGTATTGTCAAAGCATTGTATGCACTGAGATAACAACTTTTTTGTCTTGATGTCTAAAGGCATGAAACAACTATCAGTCATCTCAGAATAATATGGGAAGTTAACCTAAAGTGTTTCCATTAGGTTTGCTGTAAGCACTTTGGTGTAAAATTGAAATGTATACTATTTGTATTGTCAAAGCATTGGAAGCTCTGAGAAAAGAACTTTTTTGTCTTGATGAGCAGGAGCATGAAACTACTTCCAAACTACTCATAATCATGTGGGAAGTTAAACTAAGGTGTTTTTATTAGGTTTGCAGTAAGTACTTTGGTTTAAAATTCAAATGTCTACTACTTTTATTGTCAAAGCACTCTAAGCTCTCAGAAATCAACTTTTTTGTCTTTATGTGCAGAGGCATGATACAACTCTCAGACATCTCAGAATCATGTGGGAAGCTAACCTAAGCTGTTTCAATTAGGTTTGCAGTAAGTACTTTGGTTTGAAATTGCAATGTATACTCTTTGTATTGTCAAAGCATTGTATGCACTGAGATAACAACTTTTTTGTCTTGATGTCTAGAGGCATGAAACAACTTTCAGTCATCTTAGAATCATGTGGGAAGTTAACCTAAGGTGTTTCCATTAGGTTTGCACTAAGTACTTTGGTGTAAAATTCAAATGTATACTATTTGTATTGTCAAAGCATTGGAAGCACTGAGAAAGAACTTTTTTGTCTTGATGAGCAGCGGCATGAAACTACTTCCAAACTACTCATAATCATCTGGGAAGTTAACCTAAGGTGTTTTTATTAGGTTTGCACTAAGTACTTCGGTGTAAAATTCAAATGTATTATACTTTCTAAGTCAAAGCACTCTATTCTCTGAGAAATCAACTTTTTTGTGTTTATGTACAGAGGCATGAAACAACTTGCAGACATTTCAGAATCATGTGGGAAGTTAACCTAAGGTGTTTCCATTGGGTTTGCAATAAGTACTTTGGTTAAAATTGAAATGTATACTCTTTGTATTGTCAAAGCATTGTATGCACTGAGATAACAACTTTTTTGTCTTGATGTCTAGAGGCATGAAACAACTTTCAGTCATCTGAGAATCATGTGGGAAGTTAACCTAAGCTGTTTCCATTAGGTTTGCAGGAAGTACTTTGGTTTAAAATTGAAATGTGTACTCTTTGTATTGTCAAAGCATTGTATGCACTGAGATAACAACTTTTTTGTCTTGATGTCTAGAGGCATGAAACAACCATCAGTCATCTCAAAATCATATGGGACGTTAACCTAAAGTGTTTCCATTAGCTTTGCTGTAAGTACTTTGGTGTAAAATTGAAATGTATACTATTTGTATTGTCAAAGCATTGGAAGCACTGAGAAAAGAACTTTTTTGTCTTGATGAGCAGAGGCATGAAACTACTTTCAAAGTACTAATAATCATGTGGGAAGTTAAACTAAGGTGATTCCATTAGGTTTGCAGTAAGTACTTTGGTTTTAAATTCAAATGTCTACTACTTATATTGTCAAAGCACTCGAAGCTCTGAGAAATCAACTTTTTTGTCTTTATGTGCAGAGGCATGGTACAACTCTCAGACATCTCAGAATCATGTGGGAAGCTAACCTAAGCTGTTTCAATTAGGTTTGCAGTAAGTACTTTGAATTAAAATTGCAATGTATACTCTTTGTATTGTCAAAGCATTGTATGCACTGAGATAACAACTTTTTTGTCTTGATGTCTAGAGGCATGAAACAACTTTCAGTCATCTCAGAATCATGTGGGAAGTTAACCTAAGGTGTTTCCATTAGGTTTGCACTAAGTACTTTGGTGTAAAATTCAAATGTATACTATTTGTATTGTCAAAGCATTGGAAGCACTGAGAAAGAACTTCTTTGTCTTGATGAGCAGCGGCATGAAACTACTTCCAAACTACTCATAATCATGTGGGAAGTTAAACTAAGGTGTTTTTATTAGGTTTGCAGTAAGTACTTTGGGTTAAAATTCAAATGTCTACTACTTTTATTGTCAAAGCACTCTAAGCTCTGAGAAATCAACTTTTTTGTCTTTATGTGTAGAGGCATGATACAACTCTCAGACATCTCAGAATCATGTGGAAAGCTAACCTAAGCTGTTTCAATTAGGTTTGCAGTAAGTACTTTGGTTTAAAATTGAAATGTATACTCTTTGTATTGTCAAAGCATTGGAAGCACTGAGAAAGAACTTTTTTGTCTTGATGAGCAGCGGCATGAAACTACTTACAAACTACTCATAATCATGTGGGAAGTTAACCTAAGGTGTTTTTATTAGGTTTGCACTAAGTACTTTGGTGTAAAATTCAAATGTATTATACTTTTTAAGTCAAAGCACTCTATTCTCTGAGAAATCAACTTTTCTGTCTTTATGTACAGAGGCATGAAACAACTTGCAGAGATTTCAGAATCAAGTGGGAAGTTAACCTAAGCTGTTTCCATTAGGTTTGCAGTAAGTACTTTGGTTTAAAATTGAAATGTATACTCTTTGTATTGTCAAAGCATTGTATGCACTGAGATAACAACTTTTTTGTCTTGATGTCTAGAGGCATGAAACAACTATCAGTCATCTCAGAATCATATGGGACGTTAACCTAAAGTGTTTCCATTAGGTTTGTTTTAAGTACTTTGGTGTAAAATTGAAATGTATACTATTTGTATTGTCAAAGCTTTGGAAGCACTGAGAAAGAACTTTTTTGTCTTGATGAGCAGCGGCATGAAACTACTTCCAAACTACTAATAATCATGTGGGAAGTTAACCTAAGCTGTTTCCATTAGGGTTGCACTAAGTATTTTGGTGTAAAATTGAAGTGTATACTACTGTTACGTCAAAGCATTGTATGCACTGAGATAACAACTTTTTTGTCTTGATGTCTAAAGGCATGAAACAACTTTCAGTCATCTCAGAATCATATGGGAAGTTAACCTAAAGTGTTTCCATTAGGTTTGCTGTAAGCACTTTGGTGTAAAATTGAAATGTATACTATTTGTATTGTCAAAGGATTGGAAGCACTGAGAAAAGAACTTTTTTGTCTTGATGAGCAGAAGCATGAAACCACTTCCAAACTACTCATAATCATGTGGGAAGTTAAACTAAGGTGTTTTTATTAGGTTTGCACTAAGTACTTTGGTGTAAAATTCAAATGTATTATACTTTTTAAGTCAAAGCACTCTATTCTCTGAGAAATCAACTTTTTTGTCTTTATGTACAGAGGCATGAAACAACTTGCAGGCATTTCAGAATCATGTGGGAAGTTAACCTAAGCTGTTTCCATCAGGTTTGCAGTAAGTACATTGGTTTAAAATTGAAATGTATACTCTTTGTATTGTCAAAGCATTGTATGCACTGAGAAAACAACTTTTTTGTCTTGATGTCTAGAGGCATGAAACAACTATCAGTCATCTCAGAATCATATGGGACGTTAACCTAAAGTGTTTCCATTAGGTTTGCTGTAAGTACTTTGGTGTAAAATTGAAATGTATACTATTTGTATTGTCAAAGCATTGGAAGCACTGAGAAAAGAACTTTTTTGTCTTGATGAGCAGAGGCATGAAACTACTTTCAAAGTTCTAATAATCATGTGGGAAGTTAAACTAAGGTGATTCCATTAGGTTTGCAGTAAGTACTTTGGTTTTAAATTCAAATGTCTACTACTTATACTGTCAAAGCACTCGAAGCTCTGAGAAATCAACTTTTTTGTCTTTATGTGCAGAGGCATGGTACAACTCTCAGACATCTCAGAATCATGTGGGAAGCTAACCTAAGCTGTTTCAATTAGGTTTGCAGTAAGTACTTTGAATTAAAATTGCAATGTATACTCTTTTTATTGTCAAAGCATTGTATGCACTGAGATAACAACTTTTTTGTCTTGATGTCTAGAGGCATGAAACAACTTTCAGTCATCTCAGAATCATGTGGGAAGTTAACCTAAGGTGTTTCCATTAGGTTTGCACCAAGTACTTTGGTGTAAAATTCAAATGTATACTATTTGTATTGTCAAAGCATTGGAAGCACTGAGAAAGAACTTCTTTGTCTTGATGAGCAGCGGCATGAAACTACTTCCAAACTACTCATAATCATGTGGGAAGTTAACCTAAGGTGTTTTTATTAGGTTTGCACTAAGTACTTTGGTGTAAAATTCAAATGTATTATACTTTTTAAGTCAAAGCACTCTATTCTCTGAGAAATCAACTTTTCTGTCTTTATGTACAGAGGCATGAAACAACTTGCAGAGATTTCAGAATCAAGTGGGAAGTTAACCTAAGCTGTTTCCATTAGGTTTGCAGTAAGTACTTTGGTTTAAAATTGAAATGTATACTCTTTGTATTGTCAAAGCATTGTATGCACTGAGATAACAACTTTTTTGTCTTGATGTCTAGAGGCATGAAACAACTATCAGTCATCTCAGAATCATATGGGACGTTAACCTAAAGTGTTTCCATTAGGTTTGTTGTAAGTACTTTGGTGTAAAATTGAAATGTATACTATTTGTATTGTCAAAGCTTTGGAAGCACTGAGAAAGAACTTTTTTGTCTTGATGAACAGCGGCATGAAACTACTTCCAAACTACTCATAATCATGTGGGAAGTTAACCTAAGCTGTTTCCATTAGGTTTGCAGTAAGTACTTTGGTTTAAAATTGAAATGTATACTCTTTGTATTGTCAAAGCATTGTATGCACTGAGATAACAACTTTTTTGTCTTGATGTCTAGAGGCATGAAACAGCTTTCAGTCATCTCAGAATCATGTGGGAAGTTAACCTAAGGTGTTTCCATTAGGGTTGCACTAAGTATTTTGGTGTAAAATTGAAGTGTATACTGCTGTTACGTCAAAGCATTGTATGCACTGAGATAACAACTTTTTTGTCCTGATGTCTAAAGGCATGAAACAACTTTCAGTCATCTCAGAATCATATGGGAAGTTAACCTAAAGTGTTTCCATTAGGTTTGCTGTAAGCACTTTGGTGTAAAATTGAAATGTATACTATTTGTATTGTCAAAGCATTGGAAGCACTGAGAAAAGAACTTTTTTGTCTTGATGAGCAGAAGCATGAAACCACTTCCAAACTACTCATAATCATGTGGGAAGTTAAACGAAGGTGTTTTTATTAGGTTTGCACTAAGTACTGTGGTGTAAAATTCAAATGTATTACACTTTTTAAGTCAAAGCACTCTATTCTCTGAGAAATCAACTTTTTTGTCTTTATGTACAGAGGCATGAAACAACTTGCAGGCATTTCAGAATCATGTGGGAAGTTAACCTAAGCTGTTTCCATCAGGTTTGCAGTAAGTACATTGGTTTAAAATTGAAATGTATACTCTTTGTATTGTCAAAGCATTGTATGCACTGAGAAAACAACTTTTTTGTCTTGATGTCTAGAGGCATGAAACAACTATCAGTCATCTCAGAATCATATGGGACGTTAACCTAAAGTGTTTCCATTAGGTTTGCTGTAAGTACTTTGGTGTAAAATTGAAATGTATACTATTTGTATTGTCAAAGCATTGGAAGCACTGAGAAAAGAACTTTTTTGTCTTGATGAGCAGAGGCATGAAACTACTTTCAAAGTACTAATAATCATGTGGGAAGTTAAACTAAGCTGTTTCCATTAGGTTTGCAGTAAGTACTTTGGTTTTAAATTCAAATGTCTACTACTTATATTGTCAAAGCACTCGAAGCTCTGAGAAATCAACTTTTTTGTCTTTTTGTGCAGAGGCATGATACAACTCTCAGACATCTCAGAATCATGTGGGAAGCTAACCTAAGCTGTTTCAATTAGGTTTGCAGTAAGTACTTTGGTTTAAAATTGCAATGTATACTCTTTGTATTGTCAAAGCATGGTATGCACTGAGATAACAACTTTTTTGTCTTGATGTCTAGAGGCATGAAACAACTTTCAGTCATCTCAGAATCATGTGGCAAGTTAACCTAAGGTGTTTCCATTAGGTTTGCACTAAGTACTTTGGTGTAAAATTCAAATGTATACTATTTGTATTGTCAAAGCATTGGAAGCACTGAGAAAGAACTTCTTTGTCTTGATGAGCAGCGGCATGAAACTACTTCCAAACTACTCATAATCATGTGGGAAGTTAACCTAAGGTGTTTTTATTAGGTTTGCACTAAGTACTTTGGTGTAAAATTCAAATGTATTATACTTTTTAAGTCAAAGCACTCTATTCTCTGAGAAATCAACTTTTCTGTCTTTATGTCCAGAGGCATGAAACAACTTGCAGAGATTTCAGAATCAAGTGGGAAGTTAACCTAAGCTGTTTCCATTAGGTTTGCAGTAAGTACTTTGGTTTAAAATTGAAATGTATACTCTTTGTATTGTCAAAGCATTGTATGCACTGAGATAACAACTTTTTTGTCTTGATGTCTAGAGGCATGAAACAACTATCAGTCATCTCAGAATCATATGGGACGTTAACCTAAAGTGTTTCCATTAGGTTTGTTGTAAGTACTTTGGTGTAAAATTGAAATGTATACTATTTGTATTGTCAAAGCTTTGGAAGCACTGAGAAAGAACTTTTTTGTCTTGATGAGCAGCGGCATGAAACTACTTCCAAACTACTCATAATCATGTGGGAAGTTAACCTAAGCTGTTTCCATTAGGTTTGCAGTATGTACTTTGGTTTAAAATTGAAATGTATACTCTTTGTATTGTCAAAGCATTGTATGCACTGAGATAACAACTTTTTTGTCTTGATGTCTAGAGGCATGAAACAGCTTTCAGTCATCTCAGAATCATGTGGGAAGTTAACCTAAGGTGTTTCCATTAGGGTTGCACTAAGTATTTTGGTGTAAAATTGAAGTGTATACTACTGTTACGTCAAAGCATTGTATGCACTGAGATAACAACTTTTTTGTCTTGATGTCTAAAGGCATGAAACAACTTTCAGTCATCTCAGAATCATATGGGAAGTTAACCTAAAGTGTTTCCATTAGGTTTGCTGTAAGCACTTTGGTGTAAAATTGAAATGTATACTATTTGTATTGTCAAAGCATTGGAAGCACTGAGAAAAGAACTTTTTTGTCTTGATAAGCAGAAGCATGAAACCACTTCCAAACTACTCATAATCATGTGGGAAGTTAAACTAAGCTGTTTTTATTAGGTTTGCACTAAGTACTTTGGTTTTAAATTCAAATGTCTACTACTTATATTGTCAAAGCACTCGAAGCTCTGAGAAATCAACTTTTTTGTCTTTTTGTGCAGAGGCATGATACAACTCTCAGACATCTCAGAATCATGTGGGAAGCTAATCTAAGCTGTTTCAATTAGGTTTGCAGTAAGTACTTTGGTTTAAAATTGCAATGTATACTCTTTGTATTGTCAAAGCATGGTATGCACTGAGATAACAACTTTTTTGTCTTGATGTCTAAACGCATGAAACAACTTTCAGTCATCTCAGAATCATATGGGAAGTTAACCTAAAGTGTTTCCATTAGGTTTGCTGTAAGTACTTTGGTGTAAAATTGAAATGTATACTATTTGTATTGTCAAAGCATTGGAAGCACTGAGAAAAGAACTTTTTTGTCTTGATGAGCAGAGGCATGAAACTACTTTCAAAGTACTAATAATCATGTGGGAAGTTAAACTAAGCTGTTTCCATTAGGTTTGCAGTAAGTACTTTGGTTTTAAATTCAAATGTCTACTACTTATATTGTCAAAGCACTCGAAGCTCTGAGAAATCAACTTTTTTGTCTTTTTGTGCAGAGGCATGATACAACTCTCAGACATCTCAGAATCATGTGGGAAGCTAATCTAAGCTGTTTCAATTAGGTTTGCAGTAAGTACTTTGGTTTAAAATTGCAATGTATACTCTTTGTATTGTCAAAGCATGGTATGCACTGAGATAACAACTTTTTTGTCTTGATGTCTAAACGCATGAAACAACTTTCAGTCATCTCAGAATCATATGGGAAGTTAACCTAAAGTGTTTCCATTAGGTTTGCTGTAAGCACTTTGGTGTAAAATTGAAATGTATACTATTTGTATTGTCAAAGCATTGGAAGCACTGAGAAAAGAACTTTTTTGTCTTGATGAGCAGAAGCATGAAACTACTTCCAAACTACTCATAATCATGTGGGAAGTTAAACTAAGGTGTTTTTATTAGGTTTGCAGTAAGTACTTTGGGTTAAAATTCAAATGTCTACTACTTTTATTGTCAAAGCACTCTAAGCTCTGAGAAATCAACTTTTTTGTCTTTATGTGCAGAGGCATGATACAACTCTCAGACATCTCAGAATCATGTGGGAAGTTAACCTAAGGTGTTTCCATTAGGTTTGCAGTAAGTACTTTGGTTTGAAATTGCAATGTATACTCTTTGTATTGTCAAAGCATTGTATGCACTGAGATAACAACTTTTTTGTCTTGATGTCTAGAGGCATGAAACAACTTTCAGTCATCTGAGAATCATGTGGGAAGTTAACCTAAGCTGTTTCCATTAGGTTTGCAGTAAGTCCTTTGGTTTAAAATTGAAATGTGTACTCTTTGTATTGTCAAAGCATTGTATGCACTGAGATAACAACTTTTTTGTCTTGATGTCTAGAGGCATGAAACAACTATCAGTCATCTCAAAATCATATGGGACGTTAACCTAAAGTGTTTCCATTAGCTTTGCTGTAAGTACTTTGGTGTAAAATTGAAATGTATACTATTTGTATTGTCAAAGCATTGGAAGCACTGAGAAAAGAACTTTTTTGTCTTGATGAGCAGAGGCATGAAACTACTTTCAAAGTACTAATAATCATGTGGGAAGTTAAACTAAGGTGATTCCATTAGGTTTGCAGTAAGTACTTTGGTTTTAAATTCAAATGTCTACTACTTATATTGTCAAAGCACTCGAAGCTCTGAGAAATCAACTTTTTTGTCTTTATGTGCAGAGGCATGGTACAACTCTCAGACATCTCAGAATCATGTGGGAAGCTAACCTAAGCTGTTTCAATTAGGTTTGCAGTAAGTACTTTGAATTAAAATTGCAATGTATACTCTTTGTATTGTCAAAGCATTGTATGCACTGAGATAACAACTTTTTTGTCTTGATGTCTAGAGGCATGAAACAACTTTCAGTCATCTCAGAATCATGTGGGAAGTTAACCTAAGGTGTTTCCATTAGGTTTGCACCAAGTACTTTGGTGTAAAATTCAAATGTATACTATTTGTATTGTCAAAGCATTGGAAGCACTGAGAAAGAACTTCTTTGTCTTGATGAGCAGCGGCATGAAACTACTTCCAAACTACTCATAATCATGTGGGAAGTTAACCTAAGGTGTTTCCATTAGGTTTGCAGTAAGTACTTTGGTTTAAAATTGAAATGTATACTCTTTGTATTGTCAAAGCATTGTATGCACTGAGATAACAACTTTTTTGTCTTGATGTCTAGAGGCATGAAACAACTATCAGTCATCTCAGAATCATATGGGACGTTAACCTAAAGTGTTTCCATTAGGTTTGTTGTAAGTACTTTGGTGTAAAATTGAAATGTATACTATTTGTATTGTCAAAGCTTTGGAAGCACTGAGAAAGAACTTTTTTGTCTTGATGAGCAGCGGCATGAAACTACTTCCAAACTACTCATAATCATGTGGGAAGTTAACCTAAGCTGTTTCCATTAGGTTTGCAGTATGTACTTTGGTTTAAAATTGAAATGTATACTCTTTGTATTGTCAAAGCATTGTATGCACTGAGATAACAACTTTTTTGTCTTGATGTCTAGAGGCATGAAACAGCTTTCAGTCATCTCAGAATCATGTGGGAAGTTAACCTAAGGTGTTTCCATTAGGGTTGCACTAAGTATTTTGGTGTAAAATTGAAGTGTATACTACTGTTACGTCAAAGCATTGTATGCACTGAGATAACAACTTTTTTGTCTTGATGTCTAAAGGCATGAAACAACTTTCAGTCATCTCAGAATCATATGGGAAGTTAACCTAAAGTGTTTGCATTAGGTTTGCTGTAAGCACTTTGGTGTAAAATTGAAATGTATACTAATTGTATTGTCAAAGCATTGGAAGCACTGAGAAAAGAACTTTTTTGTCTTGATAAGCAGAAGCATGAAACCACTTCCAAACTACTCATAATCATGTGGGAAGTTAAACTAAGGTGTTTTTATTAGGTTTGCACTAAGTACTTTGGTTTTAAATTCAAATGTCTACTACTTATATTGTCAAAGCACTCGAAGCTCTGAGAAATCAACTTTTTTGTCTTTTTGTGCAGAGGCATGATACAACTCTCAGACATCTCAGAATCATGTGGGAAGCTAATCTAAGCTGTTTCAATTAGGTTTGCAGTAAGTACTTTGGTTTAAAATTGCAATGTATACTCTTTGTATTGTCAAAGCATGGTATGCACTGAGATAACAACTTTTTTGTCTTGATGTCTAAACGCATGAAACAACTTTCAGTCATCTCAGAATCATATGGGAAGTTAACCTAAAGTGTTTCCATTAGGTTTGCTGTAAGTACTTTGGTGTAAAATTGAAATGTATACTATTTGTATTGTCAAAGCATTGGAAGCACTGAGAAAAGAACTTTTTTGTCTTGATGAGCAGAGGCATGAAACTACTTTCAAAGTACTAATAATCATGTGGGAAGTTAAACTAAGCTGTTTCCATTAGGTTTGCAGTAAGTACTTTGGTTTTAAATTCAAATGTCTACTACTTATATTGTCAAAGCACTCGAAGCTCTGAGAAATCAACTTTTTTGTCTTTTTCTGCAGAGGCATGATACAACTCTCAGACATCTCAGAATCATGTGGGAAGCTAATCTAAGCTGTTTCAATTAGGTTTGCAGTAAGTACTTTGGTTTAAAATTGCAATGTATACTCTTTGTATTGTCAAAGCATGGTATGCACTGAGATAACAACTTTTTTGTCTTGATGTCTAAACGCATGAAACAACTTTCAGTCATCTCAGAATCATATGGGAAGTTAACCTAAAGTGTTTCCATTAGGTTTGCTGTAAGCACTTTGGTGTAAAATTGAAATGTATACTATTTGTATTGTCAAAGCATTGGAAGCACTGAGAAAAGAACTTTTTTGTCTTGATAAGCAGAAGCATGAAACCACTTCCAAACTACTCATAATCATGTGGGAAGTTAAACTAAGGTGTTTTTATTAGGTTTGCACTAAGTACTTTGGTGTAAAATTCAAATGTATTATACTTTTTAAGTCAAAGCACTCTATTCTCTGAGAAATCAACTTTTTTGTCTTTATGTACAGAGGCATGAAACAACTTGCAGGCATTTCAGAATCATGTGGGAAGTTAACCTAAGCTGTTTCCATCAGGTTTGCAGTAAGTACATTGGTTTAAAATTGAAATGTATACTCTTTGTATTGTCAAAGCATTGTATGCACTGAGAAAACAACTTTTTTGTCTTGATGTCTAGAGGCATGAAACAACTATCAGTCATCTCAGAATCATATGGGACGTTAACCTAAAGTGTTTCCATTAGGTTTGCTGTAAGTACTTTGGTGTAAAATTGAAATGTATACTATTTGTATTGTCAAAGCATTGGAAGCACTGAGAAAAGAACTTTTTTGTCTTGATGAGCAGAGGCATGAAACTACTTTCAAAGTACTAATAATCATGTGGGAAGTTAAACTAAGCTGTTTCCATTAGGTTTGCAGTAAGTACTTTGGTTTTAAATTCAAATGTCTACTACTTATATTGTCAAAGCACTCGAAGCTCTGAGAAATCAACTTTTTTGTCTTTTTGTGCAGAGGCATGATACAACTCTCAGACATCTCAGAATCATGTGGGAAGCTAATCTAAGCTGTTTCAATTAGGTTTGCAGTAAGTACTTTGGTTTAAAATTGCAATGTATACTCTTTGTATTGTCAAAGCATGGTATGCACTGAGATAACAACTTTTTTGTCTTGATGTCTAAACGCATGAAACAACTTTCAGTCATCTCAGAATCATATGGGAAGTTAACCTAAAGTGTTTCCATTAGGTTTGCTGTAAGTACTTTGGTGTAAAATTGAAATGTATACTATTTGTATTGTCAAAGCATTGGAAGCACTGAGAAAAGAACTTTTTTGTCTTGATGAGCAGAGGCATGAAACTACTTTCAAAGTACTAATAATCATGTGGGAAGTTAAACTAAGCTGTTTCCATTAGGTTTGCAGTAAGTACTTTGGTTTTAAATTCAAATGTCTACTACTTATATTGACAAAGCACTCGAAGCTCTGAGAAATCAACTTTTTTGTCTTTTTGTGCAGAGGCATGATACAACTCTCAGACATCTCAGAATCATGTGGGAAGCTAATCTAAGCTGTTTCAATTAGGTTTGCAGTAAGTACTTTGGTTTAAAATTGCAATGTATACTCTTTGTATTGTCAAAGCATGGTATGCACTGAGATAACAACTTTTTTGTCTTGATGTCTAAACGCATGAAACAACTTTCAGTCATCTCAGAATCATATGGGAAGTTAACCTAAAGTGTTTCCATTAGGTTTGCTGTAAGCACTTTGGTGTAAAATTGAAATGTATACTATTTGTATTGTCAAAGCATTGGAAGCACTGAGAAAAGAACTTTTTTGTCTTGATGAGCAGAAGCATGAAACTACTTCCAAACTACTCATAATCATGTGGGAAGTTAAACTAAGGTGTTTTTATTAGGTTTGCAGTAAGTACTTTGGGTTAAAATTCAAATGTCTACTACTTTTATTGTCAAAGCACTCTAAGCTCTGAGAAATCAACTTTTTTGTCTTTATGTGCAGAGGCATGATACAACTCTCAGACATCTCAGAATCATGTGGGAAGTTAACCTAAGGTGTTTCCATTAGGTTTGCAGTAAGTACTTTGGTTTGAAATTGCAATGTATACTCTTTGTATTGTCAAAGCATTGTATGCACTGAGATAACAACTTTTTTGTCTTGATGTCTAGAGGCATGAAACAACTTTCAGTCATCTGAGAATCATGTGGGAAGTTAACCTAAGCTGTTTCCATTAGGTTTGCAGTAAGTCCTTTGGTTTAAAATTGAAATGTGTACTCTTTGTATTGTCAAAGCATTGTATGCACTGAGATAACAACTTTTTTGTCTTGATGTCTAGAGGCATGAAACAACTATCAGTCATCTCAAAATCATATGGGACGTTAACCTAAAGTGTTTCCATTAGCTTTGCTGTAAGTACTTTGGTGTAAAATTGAAATGTATACTATTTGTATTGTCAAAGCATTGGAAGCACTGAGAAAAGAACTTTTTTGTCTTGATGAGCAGAGGCATGAAACTACTTTCAAAGTACTAATAATCATGTGGGAAGTTAAACTAAGGTGATTCCATTAGGTTTGCAGTAAGTACTTTGGTTTTAAATTCAAATGTCTACTACTTATATTGTCAAAGCACTCGAAGCTCTGAGAAATCAACTTTTTTGTCTTTATGTGCAGAGGCATGGTACAACTCTCAGACATCTCAGAATCATGTGGGAAGCTAACCTAAGCTGTTTCAATTAGGTTTGCAGTAAGTACTTTGAATTAAAATTGCAATGTATACTCTTTGTATTGTCAAAGCATTGTATGCACTGAGATAACAACTTTTTTGTCTTGATGTCTAGAGGCATGAAACAACTTTCAGTCATCTCAGAATCATGTGGGAAGTTAACCTAAGGTGTTTCCATTAGGTTTGCACCAAGTACTTTGGTGTAAAATTCAAATGTATACTATTTGTATTGTCAAAGCATTGGAAGCACTGAGAAAGAACTTCTTTGTCTTGATGAGCAGCGGCATGAAACTACTTCCAAACTACTCATAATCATGTGGGAAGTTAACCTAAGGTGTTTCCATTAGGTTTGCAGTAAGTACTTTGGTTTAAAATTGAAATGTATACTATTTGTATTGTCAAAGCATTGGAAGCACTGAGAAAGAACTTTTTTGTCTTGATGAGCAGCGGCATGAAACTACTTACAAACTACTCATAATCATGTGGGAAGTTAACCTAAGGTGTTTTTATTAGGTTTGCACTAAGTACTTTGGTGTAAAATTCAAATGTATTATACTTTTTAAGTCAAAGCACTCTATTCTCTGAGAAATCAACTTTTCTGTCTTTATGTACAGAGGCATGAAACAACTTGCAGAGATTTCAGAATCAAGTGGGAAGTTAACCTAAGCTGTTTCCATTAGGTTTGCAGTAAGTACTTTGGTTTAAAATTGAAATGTATACTCTTTGTATTGTCAAAGCATTGTATGCACTGAGATAACAACTTTTTTGTCTTGATGTCTAGAGGCATGAAACAACTATCAGTCATCTCAGAATCATATGGGACGTTAACCTAAAGTGTTTCCATTAGGTTTGTTGTAAGTACTTTGGTGTAAAATTGAAATGTATACTATTTGTATTGTCAAAGCTTTGGAAGCACTGAGAAAGAACTTTTTTGTCTTGATGAGCAGCGGCATGAAACTACTTCCAAACTACTCATAATCATGTGGGAAGTTAACCTAAGCTGTTTCCATTAGGTTTGCAGTAAGTACTTTGGTTTAAAATTGAAATGTATACTCTTTGTATTGTCAAAGCATTGTATGCACTGAGATAACAACTTTTTTGTCTTGATGTCTAGAGGCATGAAACAGCTTTCAGTCATCTCAGAATCATGTGGGAAGTTAACCTAAGGTGTTTCCATTAGGGTTGCACTAAGTATTTTGGTGTAAAATTGAAGTGTATACTACTGTTACGTCAAAGCATTTTATGCACTGAGATAACAACTTTTTTGTCTTGATGTCTAAAGGCATGAAACAACTTTCAGTCATCTCAGAATCATATGGGAAGTAAACCTAAAGTGTTTCCATTAGGTTTGCTGTAAGCACTTTGGTGTAAAATTGAAATGTATACTATTTGTATTGTCAAAGCATTGGAAGCACTGAGAAAAGAACTTTTTTGTCTTGATGAGCAGAAGCATGAAACCACTTCCAAACTACTCATAATCATGTGGGACGTTAAACTAAGGTGTTTTTATTAGGTTTGCACTAAGTACTTTGGTGTAAAATTCAAATGTATTATACTTTTTAAGTCAAAGCACTCTATTCTCTGAGAAATCAACTTTTTTGTCTTTATGTACAGAGGCATGAAACAACTTGCAGAGATTTCGGAATCATGTGGGAAGTTAACCTAAGCTGTTTCCATTAGGTTTGCGGTAAGTACTTTGGTTTAAAATTGAAATGTATACTCTTTGTATTGTCAAAGCATTGTATGCACTGAGATAACAACTTTTTTGTCTTGATGTCTAAAGGCATGAAACAACTATCAGTCATCTCAGAATCATATGGGAAGTTAACCTAAAGTGTTTCCATTAGGTTTGCTGTAAGCACTTTGGTGTAAAATTGAAATGTATACTATTTGTATTGTCAAAGCATTGGAAGCTCTGAGAAAAGAACTTTTTTGTCTTGATGAGCAGAAGCATGAAACTACTTCCAAACTACTCATAATCATGTGGGAAGTTAAACTAAGGTGTTTTTATTAGGTTTGCAGTAAGTACTTTGGTTTAAAATTCAAATGTCTACTACTTTTATTGTCAAAGCACTCTAAGCTCTGAGAAATCAACTTTTTTGTCTTTATGTGCAGAGGCATGATACAACTCTCAGACATCTCAGAATCATGTGGGAAGCTAACCTAAGCTGTTTCAATTAGGTTTGCAGTAAGTACTTTGGTTTGAAATTGCAATGTATACTCTTTGTATTGTCAAAGCATTGTATGCACTGAGATAACAACTTTTTTGTCTTGATGTCTAGAGGCATGAAACAACTTTCAGTCATCTTAGAATCATGTGGGAAGTTAACCTAAGGTGTTTCCATTAGGTTTGCACTAAGTACTTTGGTGTAAAATTCAAATGTATACTATTTGTATTGTCAAAGCATTGGAAGCACTGAGAAAGAACTTTTTTGTCTTGATGAGCAGCGGCATGAAACTACTTCCAAACTACTCATAATCATCTGGGAAGTTAACCTAAGGTGTTTTTATTAGGTTTGCACTAAGTACTTCGGTGTAAAATTCAAATGTATTATACTTTCTAAGTCAAAGCACTCTATTCTCTGAGAAATCAACTTTTTTGTGTTTATGTACAGAGGCATGAAACAACTTGCAGATATTTCAGAATCATGTGGGAAGCTAACCTAAGGTGTTTCCATTGGGTTTGCAATAAGTACTTTGGTTTAAAATTGAAATGTATACTCTTTGTATTGTCAAAGCATTGTATGCACTGAGATAACAACTTTTTTGTCTTGATGTCTAGAGGCATGAAACAACTTTCAGTCATCTGAGAATCATGTGGGAAGTTAACCTAAGCTGTTTCCATTAGGTTTGCAGTAAGTCCTTTGGTTTAAAATTGAAATGTGTACTCTTTGTATTGTCAAAGCATTGTATGCACTGAGATAACAACTTTTTTGTCTTGATGTCTAGAGGCATGAAACAACTATCAGTCATCTCAAAATCATATGGGACGTTAACCTAAAGTGTTTCCATTAGCTTTGCTGTAAGTACTTTGGTGTAAAATTGAAATGTATACTATTTGTATTGTCAAAGCATTGGAAGCACTGAGAAAAGAACTTTTTTGTCTTGATGAGCAGAGGCATGAAACTACTTTCAAAGTACTAATAATCATGTGGGAAGTTAAACTAAGGTGATTCCATTAGGTTTGCAGTAAGTACTTTGGTTTTAAATTCAAATGTCTACTACTTATATTGTCAAAGCACTCGAAGCTCTGAGAAATCAACTTTTTTGTCTTTATGTGCAGAGGCATGGTACAACTCTCAGACATCTCAGAATCATGTGGGAAGCTAACCTAAGCTGTTTCAATTAGGTTTGCAGTAAGTACTTTGAATTAAAATTGCAATGTATACTCTTTGTATTGTCAAAGCATTGTATGCACTGAGATAACAACTTTTTTGTCTTGATGTCTAGAGGCATGAAACAACTTTCAGTCATCTCAGAATCATGTGGGAAGTTAACCTAAGGTGTTTCCATTAGGTTTGCACCAAGTACTTTGGTGTAAAATTCAAATGTATACTATTTGTATTGTCAAAGCATTGGAAGCACTGAGAAAGAACTTCTTTGTCTTGATGAGCAGCGGCATGAAACTACTTCCAAACTACTCATAATCATGCGGGAAGTTAACCTAAGGTGTTTCCATTAGGTTTGCAGTAAGTACTTTGGTTTAAAATTGAAATGTATACTCTTTGTATTGTCAAAGCATTGTATGCACTGAGATAACAACTTTTTTGTCTTGATGTCTAGAGTCATGAAACAACTTTCAGTCATCTCAGAATCATGTGGGAAGTTAACTTAAGGTGTTTCCATTAGGTTTGCACTAAGTACTTTGGTGTAAAATTCAAATGTATACTATTTGTATTGTCAAAGCATTGGAAGCACTGAGAAAGAACTTTTTTGTCTTGATGAGCAGCGGCATGAAACTACTTACAAACTACTCATAATCATGTGGGAAGTTAACCTAAGGTGTTTTTATTAGGTTTGCACTAAGTACTTTGGTGTAAAATTCAAATGTATTATACTTTTTAAGTCAAAGCACTCTATTCTCTGAGAAATCAACTTTTCTGTCTTTATGTACAGAGGCATGAAACAACTTGCAGAGATTTCAGAATCAAGTGGGAAGTTAACCTAAGCTGTTTCCATTAGGTTTGCAGTAAGTACTTTGGTTTAAAATTGAAATGTATACTCTTTGTATTGTCAAAGCATTGTATGCACTGAGATAACAACTTTTTTGTCTTGATGTCTAGAGGCATGAAACAACTATCAGTCATCTCAGAATCATATGGGACGTTAACCTAAAGTGTTTCCATTAGGTTTGTTGTAAGTACTTTGGTGTAAAATTGAAATGTATACTATTTGTATTGTCAAAGCTTTGGAAGCACTGAGAAAGAACTTTTTTGTCTTGATGAGCAGCGGCATGAAACTACTTCCAAACTACTCATAATCATGTGGGAAGTTAACCTAAGCTGTTTCCATTAGGTTTGCAGTATGTACTTTGGTTTAAAATTGAAATGTATACTCTTTGTATTGTCAAAGCATTGTATGCACTGAGATAACAACTTTTTTGTCTTGATGTCTAGAGGCATGAAACAGCTTTCAGTCATCTCAGAATCATGTGGGAAGTTAACCTAAGGTGTTTCCATTAGGGTTGCACTAAGTATTTTGGTGTAAAATTGAAGTGTATACTACTGTTACGTCAAAGCATTGTATGCACTGAGATAACAACTTTTTTGTCTTGATGTCTAAAGGCATGAAACAACTTTCAGTCATCTCAGAATCATATGGGAAGTTAACCTAAAGTGTTTCCATTAGGTTTGCTGTAAGCACTTTGGTGTAAAATTGAAATGTATACTATTTGTATTGTCAAAGGATTGGAAGCACTGAGAAAAGAACTTTTTTGTCTTGATGAGCAGAAGCATGAAACCACTTCCAAACTACTCATAATCATGTGGGACGTTAAACTAAGGTGTTTTTATTAGGTTTGCACTAAGTACTTTGGTGTAAAATTCAAATGTATTATACTTTTTAAGTCAAAGCACTCTATTCTCTGAGAAATCAACTTTTTTGTCTTTATGTACAGAGGCATGAAACAACTTGCAGAGATTTCGGAATCATGTGGGAAGTTAACCTAAGCTGTTTCCATTAGGTTTGCGGTAAGTACTTTGGTTTAAAATTGAAATGTATACTCTTTGTATTGTCAAAGCATTGTATGCACTGAGATAACAACTTTTTTGTCTTGATGTCTAAAGGCATGAAACAACTATCAGTCATCTCAGAATCATATGGGAAGTTAACCTAAAGTGTTTCCATTAGGTTTGCTGTAAGCACTTTGGTGTAAAATTGAAATGTATACTATTTGTATTGTCAAAGCTTTGGAAGCTCTGAGAAAAGAACTTTTTTGTCTTGATGAGCAGAAGCATGAAACTACTTCCAAACTACTCATAATCATGTGGGAAGTTAAACTAAGGTGTTTTTATTAGGTTTGCAGTAAGTACTTTGGTTTAAAATTCAAATGTCTACTACTTTTATTGTCAAAGCACTCTAAGCTCTGAGAAATCAACTTTTTTGTCTTTATGTGCAGAGGCATGATACAACTCTCAGACATCTCAGAATCATGTGGGAAGCTAACCTAAGCTGTTTCAATTAGGTTTGCAGTAAGTACTTTGGTTTGAAATTGCAATGTATACTCTTTGTATTGTCAAAGCATTGTATGCACTGAGATAACAACTTTTTTGTCTTGATGTCTAGAGGCATGAAACAACTTTCAGTCATCTTAGAATCATGTGGGAAGTTAACCTAAGGTGTTTCCATTAGGTTTGCACTAAGTACTTTGGTGTAAAATTCAAATGTATACTATTTGTATTGTCAAAGCATTGGAAGCACTGAGAAAGAACTTTTTTGTCTTGATGAGCAGCGGCATGAAACTACTTCCAAACTACTCATAATCATCTGGGAAGTTAACCTAAGGTGTTTTTATTAGG
>NW_027277442.1:0-28148 GCF_030028105.1 Mobula birostris
ATATTAGGGGTCTTTGAGATGGGTTGAACACTGAACAATGGACGGTGTACGTTAGGGTCTTTCAGATGGGTAGAACACTGAACAATGGACCGGGTATATTAGGGGTCTTTGAGATGGATAGAACACTGAACAATGAGAGTGGGGTGCGTTAGGGTCTTTCAGATGGGTGGACACTGAACAATGGACCGGGTATATTAGTGGTCTTTGAGATGGATAGAACACTGAACAATGAGAGTGGGGTGCGTTAGGGTCTTCGATTTGGGAAGAACACTAAGCCATGGATCCGGCTACGGCAGGTGTCTTCGAGATGGGTAGAACACTGAACAATGGACGTCGGGGGTCCGTTAGGGTCTTAGAGATGGGTAGAACACTGAACAATGGATGGGGTGTATTAGGGGTCTTGGAGATGGGTAGAACACTGAACAATGGACGGGGTACGTTAGGGATCTTCGACATGGTTAGAACAGTGAGCAATGGACGGGGGTACGTTAGGATCTTCGAGATGGGTTGAACACTTAGTACTGGACGGGAATACGTCAGGGGTCTTTGAGATGGGTTAAACACGGAACAGTGGACGAGAATGCGTTAGTGCCTTCGAATTGTGTAGAACACTGAAGAATGGAGGGGGGTACTTTAGGGTCTTTGGGATGGGTAGAACACTGAACAATGGGAGTGGGGTGCGTTAGGGTCTTCGATTTGGGAAGAAAACACTGAGCCATGGACCCGGGTACGTCAGGGGTCTTCGAGATGGGTAGAACACAGAAGAATGGTCGGCGGGTCGCGTTAGGGTCTTAGAGATCGGTCTTAGAGATGAGTAGAACACTGAACAATGGACGGGGGGGGGTGCGTTAGGCTTTTAGAGATGGGTTGAACACTGAACAATGGACAGGGTACGTTAGGGTCTTTCAGATGGGCAGAACACTGAACAATGGATGGGGTATATTAGGGGTCTTTGTGATGGGTAGAACACTGAAGAATGGACGGGGGAGTGCGTTAGGTTCTTAGAGATGGGTAGAGCACTGAACAATGGACGGGGTACCTTTGGGTCTTTCAGATGGGCAGAGCACTGAACAATGGATGCCGTGTATTGGGGGTCTTTGAGTTGGGTAGAACACTGAACAATGGACGGGGGAGTGCGTTAGGTTGTAAGAGATGGGTTGAACACTGAACAATGGATGGGGTACGTTAGGGTCTTTCAGATGGGTGGACACTGAACAATGGACCGGGTATATTAGGGGTCTTTGAGATGGGTAGAACACAGAACAATGGACGGGGTACGTTAGGGTCTTTCAGATGGGTGGACACTGAACAAAGGACCGGGTATATTAGGGGTCTTTGAGATGGGTAGAACACTTAACAATGGACGGGGGAGTGCGTTAGGTTGTAAGAGATGGGTTGAACACTGAACAATGGACGGGGTACGTTAGGGTCTTTCAGATGGGTGGACACTGAACAATGGACCGGGTATATTAGGGGTCTTTGAGATGGGTAGAACACAGAACAATGGACGGGGTACGTTAGGGTCTTTCAGATGGGAAGAACACTAAATAATCGATGGGGTGTATTAGGGGTCTTTGAGATGGGTAGAACACTTAACAATGGACGGGGGAGTGCGTTAGGTTGTAAGAGATGGGTTGAACACTGAACAATGGACGGGGTACGTTAGGGTTCTTTGAGGTGGTTAGAACAGTGAGCAATGGACGTGGGTACGTTAGGATCTTCGAGATGGGTTGAGCACAGCACTGGACGGGAATACGTCAGGGGTCTTTGAGATGGGTTAAACACGGAACAATGGACGAGAATGCGTTAGTGTCTTCGAATTGTGGAGAACACTGAAGAATGGAGGGGGGTACATTAGGGTCTTTGAGAGGGATCGAACACTCAACAATGGGAGTGGGGTGCGTTTGGGTCTTCGATTTTGGAAGAACACTGAGTCATGGACCCGGGTACGTCAGGGGTCTTCTAGATGGGTAGAACACTGAAGAATGGTTGGCGGGGGTGCGTTAGGATCGTACAGATGGGTAGAACACTGAACAATGGACAGGGTACGTTAGGGTCTTTCAGATGGGCAGAACACTGAACAATGGACGGGGGAGTGCGTTAGGTTCTTAGAGATGGTTAGAGCACTGAACAATGGACGGGGTACCTTAGGGTCTTTCAGATGGGCAGAACACTGAACAATGGATGCCGTGTATTAGGGGTCTTTGAGATGGGTAGAACACTGAACAATGGACAGGGAGTGCGTTAGGTTCTTAGAGATGGGTAGAACCCTGAACAATGGAAGGGGTACGTTAGGGTCTTTCGGATGGGTAGAACATTGAACAATGGGAGTGGGGTGCGTTAGGGTCTTCGATTTGGGAAGTACACTAAGCCATGGACCCGGCTACGTCAGGGGTCTTCGAGTTGGGTAGAACACTGAACAATGGACGGCGGGTGTGCTTGAGGGTCTTTCAGATGGGCAGAACTCTGAACAATGGATGGGGTGTATTAGGGGTCTTTGAGATGGGTAGAACACTTAACAATGGACGGGGGAGTGCGTTAGGTTGTAAGAGATGGGTAGAACACTGAACAAAGGACGGGGTACGTTAGGGATCTTTGAGATGGTTAGAACAGTGAGCAAAGGACGTGGGTACGTTAGGATCTTCGCGATGGGTTGAACACTTAGCACTGGACGGGAATACGTCAGGGGTCTTTGAGATGGGTTAAACACGGAACAATGGACGAGAATGCGTTAGTGTCTTCGAATTGTGTAGAACACTGAAGAATGCAGGGGGTTCCCTTAGGGTCTTTGAGATGGGTAGAACACTGAACAATGGGAGTGGGGTGCGTTAGGGTCTTCCATTTGGGAAGAACACTGAGCCATGGACCCGGGTAGGTCAGGGGACTTCGAGATGGGTAGAACACTGAAGAATGGTCGGCGGGGGTGCGTTAGGGTCCTAGAGATGGGTTGAACACTGAACAATGGACGGTGTACGTTAGGGTCTTTCAGATGGGTAGAACGCTGAACAATGGACCGGGTATATTCGGGGTCTTTGAGATGGATAGAACACTGAACAATGAGAGTGGGGTGCGTTAGGGTCTTTCAGATGGGTGGACACTGAACAATGGACCGGGTATATTAGGGGTCTTTGAGATGGATAGAACACTGAACAATGAGAGTGGGGTGCGTTAGGGTCTTTCAGATGGGTGGACACTGAACAATGGACCGGGTATATTAGGGGTCTTTGAGATGGATAGAACACTGAACAATGAGAGTGGGGTGCGTTAGGGTCTTCGATTTGGGAAGAACACTAAGCCATGGATCCGGCTACGTCAGGTGTCTTCGAGATGGGTAGAACACTGAACAATTGATGGGGTGTATTAGGGGTCTTGGAGATGGGTAGAACACTGAACAATGGATGCCGTGTATTGGGGGTCTTTGAGTTGGGTAGAACACTGAACAATGGATGGGGTACGTTAGGGTCTTTCAGATGGGTGGGCACTGAATAATGGACCGGGTATATTAGGGGTCTTTGAGATGGGTAGAACACTGAACAATGGACGGGGTACGTTAGGGTCTTTCAGATGGGTGGACACTGAACAATGGACCGGGTATATTAGGGGTCTTTGAGATGGGTAGAACACTTAACAATGGACGGGGCAGTGCGTTAGGTTGTAAGAGATGGGTTGAACACTGAACAATGGACGGGGTACGTTAGGGTCTTTCAGATGGGTGGACACTGAACAATGGACCGGGTATATTAGGGGTCTCTGAGATGGGTAGAACACTGAACAATGGACGGGGTACGTTAGGGTCTTTCAGATGGGCAGAACACTAAACAATGGATGGGGTGTATTAGGGGTCTTTCAGATGGGTAGAACACTTAAGAATGGACGGGGGAGTGCGTTAGGTTGTAAGAGATGGGTTGAACACTGAACAATGGACGGGGTACGTTAGGGTCTTTCAGATGGACAGAACACTGAACAATGGATGGGGTGTATTAGGGGTCTTTGAGATGGGTAGAACACTGAACAATGGACGGGGTACGTTAGGGTTCTTTGAGGTGGTTAGAACAGTGAGCAATGGACGTGAGTACGTTAGGATCTTCGAGATGGGTTGAGCACAGCACTTTTCGGGAATACGTCAGGGGTCTTTTAGATGGGTTAAACACGGAACAATGGACGAGAATGCGTTAGTGCCTTCGAATTGTGGAGAACACTGAAGAATGGAGGGGGGTATATTAGGGTCTTTGAGAGGGGTCGAACACTCAACAATGGGAGTGGGGTGCGTTTGGGTCTTCGATTTGGGAAGAACACTGAGTCATGGACCCGGGTACGTCAGGGGTCTTCGAGATGGGTAGACACTGAAGAATGGTTGGCGGGGGTCCGTTAGGATCTTAGAGATGGGTAGAACACTGAACAATGGACAGGGTACGTTAGGGTCTTTCAGATGGGCAGAACACTGAACAATGGACGGGGGAGTGCGTTAGGTTCTTAGAGATGGTTAGAGCACTGAACAATGGACGGGGTACCTTAGGGTCTTTCAGATGTGCAGAACACTGAACAATGGATGCCGTGTATTAGGGGTCTTTGAGATGGGTAGAGCACTGAACAATGGACAGGGAGTGCGTTAGGTTCTTAGAGATGGGTAGAACCCTGAACAATGGACGGGGTACGTTAGGGTCTTTCGGATGGGTAGAACACTGAACAATGGGAGTGGGGTGCATTAGGGTCTTCGATTTGGGAAGAACACTAAGCCATGGACCCGGCTACGTCAGGGGTCCGAGTTGGGTAGAACACTGAACAATGGACGGCGGGGTGCTTGAGGGTCTTTCAGATGGGCAGAACTCTGAACAATGGATGGGGTGTATTAGGCGTCTTTGAGATGGGTAGAACACTTAACAATGGACGGGGGAGTGCGTTAGGTTGTAAGAGATGGGTAGAACACTGAACAAAGGACGGGGTACGTTAGGGATCTTTGAGATGGTTAGAACAGTGAACAAAGGACGTGGGTACGTTAGGATCTTCGAGATGGGTTGAACACTTAGCACTGGACGGGAATACGTCAGGGGTCTTTGAGATGGGTTAAACACGGAACAATGGACGAGACTGCGTTAATGTCTTCGAATTGTGTAGAACACTGAAGAATGCAGGGGGTTACCTTAGGGTCTTTGAGATGGGTAGAACACTGAACAATGGGAGTGGGGTGCGTTAGGGTCTTCCATTTGGGAAGAACACTGAGCCATGGACCCGGGTAGGTCAGGGGTCTTCGAGATGGGTAGAACACTGAAGAATGGTCGGCGGGGGTGCGTTAGGGTCCTAGAGATGGGTAGAACACTGAACAATGGACGGGGGGTGCGTTAGGGTCTTAGAGAAGGGTACAACACTGAACAATGGACGGGGTACATTAGGGTCTTTCAGATGTGTAGAACACTGAACAATGGATGGGTTATATTAGGGGTCTTCGAGATGGGTAGAACACTGATCACTGGGCGGGGGGGGGTTGCTGCGTTAGGTTCTTAGAGATGGGTTGAACACTGAACAATGGACGGGTACGTTAGGGTAATACAGATGGGTCGAACACTGAAGAATGGACGGGGTATATTAGGGGTCTTGGAGATGGGTAGAACACTGAACAATGGATGGGGTGTATTAGGGGTCTTGGAGATGGGTAGAACACTGAACAATGGACGGGGTACGTTAGGGATCTTCGAGATGGTTAGAACAGTGAGCAATGGATGCCGTGTATTGGGGGTCTTTGAGTTGGGTAGAACACTGAACAATGGATGGGGTACGTTAGGGTCTTTCAGATGGGTGGGCACTGAACAATGGACCGGGTATATTAGGGGTCTTTGAGATGGGTAGAACACTGAACAATGGACGGGGTACGTTAGGGTCTTTCAGATGGGTGGACACTGAACAATGGACCGGGTATATTAGGGGTCTTTGAGTTGGGTAGAACACTTAACAATGGACGGGGCAGTGCGTTAGGTTGTAAGAGATGGGTTGAACACTGAACAATGGACGGGGTACGTTAGGGTCTTTCAGATGGGTGGACACTGAACAATGGACCGGGTATATTAGGGGTCTCTGAGATGGGTAGAACACTGAACAATGGACGGGGTACGTTAGGGTCTTTCAGATGGGCAGAACACTAAACAGTCGATGGGGTGTATTAGGGGTCTTTGAGATGGGTAGAACACTTAAGAATGGACGGGGGAGTGCGTTAGGTTGTAAGAGATGGGTTGAACACTGAACAATGGACGGGGTACGTTAGGGTCTTTCAGATGGACAGAACACTGAACAATGGATGGGGTGTATTAGGGGTCTTTGAGATGGGTAGAACACTGAACAATGGACGGGGTACGTTAGGGTTCTTTGAGGTGGTTAGAACAGTGAGCAATGGACGTGAGTACGTTAGGATCTTCGAGATGGGTTGAGCACAGCACTTTTCGGGAATACGTCAGGGGTCTTTTAGATGGGTTAAACACGGAACAATGGACGAGAATGCGTTAGTGCCTTCGAATTGTGGAGAACACTGAAGAATGGAGGGGGGTATATTAGGGTCTTTGAGAGGGATCGAACACTCAACAATGGGAGTGGGGTGCGTTTGGGTCTTCGATTTGGGAAGAACACTGAGTCATGGACCCGGGTACGTCAGGGGTCTTCGAGATGGGTAGACACTGAAGAATGGTTGGCGGGTGTCCGTTAGGATCTTAGAGATGGGTAGAACACTGAACAATGGACAGGGTACGTTAGGGTCTTTCAGATGGGCAGAACACTGAACAATGGACGGGGGAGTGCGTTAGGTTCTTAGAGATGGTTAGAGCACTGAACAATGGACGGGGTACCTTAGGGTCTTTCAGATGTGCAGAACACTGAACAATGGATGCCGTGTATTAGGGGTCTTTGAGATGGGTAGAGCACTGAACAATGGACAGGGAGTGCGTTAGGTTCTTAGAGATGGGTAGAACCCTGAACAATGGACGGGGTACGTTAGGGTCTTTCGGATGGGTAGAACACTGAACAATGGGAGTGGGGTGCAATAGGGTCTTCGATTTGGGAAGAACACTAAGCCATGGACCCGGCTACGTCAGGGGTCCGAGTTGGGTAGAACACTGAACAATGGACGGCGGGGGTGCTTGAGGGTCTTTCAGATGGGCAGAACTCTGAACAATGGATGGGGTGTATTAGGCGTCTTTGAGATGGGTAGAACACTTAACAATGGACGGGGGAGTGCGTTAGGTTGTAAGAGATGGGTAGAACACTGAACAAAGGACGGGGTACGTTAGGGATCTTTGAGATGGTTAGAACAGTGAACAAAGGACGTGGGTACGTTAGGATCTTCGAGATGGGTTGAACACTTAGCACTGGACGGGAATACGTCAGGGGTCTTTGAGATGGGTTAAACACGGAACAATGGACGAGAATGCGTTAATGTCTTCGAATTGTGTAGAACACTGAAGAATGCAGGGGGTTACCTTAGGGTCTTTGAGATGGGTAGAACACTGAACAATGGGAGTGGGGTGCGTTAGGGTCTTCCATTTGGGAAGAACACTGAGCCATGGACCCGGGTAGGTCAGGGGTCTTCGAGATGGGTAGAACACTGAAGAATGGTCGGCGGGGGTGCGTTAGGGTCCTAGAGATGGGTAGAACACTGAACAATGGACGGGGGGTGCGTTAGGGTCTTAGAGAAGGGTACAACACTGAACAATGGACGGGGTACATTAGGGTCTTTCAGATGTGTAGAACACTGAACAATGGATGGGTTATATTAGGGGTCTCCGAGATGGGTAGAACACTGATCACTGGGCGGGGGGGGGGGTTGCTGCGTTAGGTTCTTAGAGATGGGTTGAACACTGAACAATGGACGGGGTATATTAGGGATCTTTGAGATGGGTAGAACACTGAACAATGGACGGGGTTATGTTAGGGGCTTTGAGATGGGTAGAACACTGAACAATAGACAGGGAGTGAGTTAGGTTTTTAGAGATGGGTAGAACTCTGAACAATGGACTGGGTACGTTAGGGTCTTTCAGATGGGCAGAACACTGAACAATGGATGGGGGTGTATTAGGGGTGTTTGAGATGGGTTCAACACTGAACAATGGACGGGTTACGTTAGGGCCTTTCAGATGGGTGGAACACTGCACAATGGACCGGGTATTTTAGGGGTCTTTTAGATGAGTAGAACACTGAATAATGGACGGGGTACGTTAGGGACTTTTAGATGGGCAGAACACTGAACAATGGATGGGGTGTATTAGGGGTCTTTGAGATGGGTAGAACACTTAACAATGCACGGGGGAATGAGTTAGGTTGTAAGAGATGGCTTGGACACTGAACAATGGACGGGGTACGTTAGGGTCTTTCAGATGGGCAGAACACTGAACAATGGGAATGGGGTGCGTTAGGGTCTTCGATTTGGGAAGAACACTATGCCATGGACCCGGCTGCGTCAGGTGTCTTCGAGATGGTAGAACACTGAACAATGGACGGCAGGGTTGCGTTAGGGTCTTTCGGATGGGTAGAACACTGAACAATGGACCCGGTATATTTGGGGTCTTTGACATGGGTAGAACACTGAACAATGGACAGGGTACGTTAGGGATCTTCGAGGTGGTTAGAACAGTGAGCAATGGACGGGGGTACGTTTGGATCTCCGAGATGGGTTGAACACTTAGCACTGGACGGGAATACGTCAGGGGTCTTTGAGATGGGTTAAACACGGAACAATGGACGAGAATGCGTTAGTGTCTTCGAATTGTGTAGAACACTGAAGAATGGAGGGGGGTGCATTAGGGTCTTTGAGATGGGTAGAACACTGAACAATGGGAGTGGAGTGCGTTAGGGTCTTCGATTTGGGAAGGACACTGAGCCATGGACCGGGTACGTCAGTGGTCTTCGAGATGTGTAGAACACTGAAGAATGGTCGGCGGGGGTGAGTTAGGGTCTTAGAGATGGGTAGAACACTGAACAATGGACGGGGGGTACGTTAGGGTGTTAGAGATGGGTTGAGCACTGAACAATGGACAGGGTCCGTTAGGGTCTTTCAGATGGACAGAACACTGAACAATGGGTGGAGTGTATTAGGGGACTTTGTGATGGGTAGAACACTGAAGAATGGACGGGAGAGTGCGTTAGGTTCTTAGAGATGGGTTGAACACTGAAAAATGGACGGGGTACGTTAGGGTCTTTCAGATGGGTGGAAAATTGAACAATGGACCGTGTATATTAGGGGTCTTTGAGATGGGTAGAACACTGAACAATGGACGGGGTACGTTTGGGTCATTCAGATGGGCAGAACAGTAAACAATGGATGGGGTGTATTAGGGGTCTTTGAAATGGGTAGAACACTTAACAATGGACGGGGGAGCGCATTAGGTTGTAAGAGATGGGTTGAACACTGAACAATGGACGGGGTACGTTAGGGTCTTTCAGATGGGCAGAACACTGCACAATGGACGGGGTACGTTAGGGATCTTTGAGGTGGTTAGAACAGTGAGCAATGGACGTGGGTACATTAGGATCTTCGAGATGTGTTGAACACTTAGCACTGGACGGGAATACGTCAGGGGTATTTGAGATGGGTTAAACACGGAACAATGGACGAGAAAGCGTTAGTGTCTTCGAATTGTGGAGAACACTGAAGAATGGAGGGGGGTACATTAGGGTCTTTGAGATGGATCGAACACTCAACAATGGGAGTGGGGTGCGTTAGGGTCTTCGTTTTGAGAAGAACACTGAGTCATGGACCCGGGTACGTCAGGGGTCTTCGTAATGCGTAGAACACTGTAGAATGTTTGGCGGGGGAGCGTTAGGATCTTAGAGATGGGTTGAACACTGAGCAATGGACGGGGGAGTGCGTTAGGTTCTTAGAGATGGTTAGAGCACTGAACAATGGACGGGGTACCTTAGGGTCTCTCAGATGGGCAGAACACTGAACAATGGATGCCGTGCATTAGGGGTCTTTGAGATGGGTAGAACACTGAACAATGGACGGGGAGTGCGTTAGGTTCTTAGAGATGGGTTGAACACTGAACAATGGACCGGATATTTTAGGGGTCTTTCAGATGAGTAGAACACTGAACAATGGACGGGGTACGTTAGGGACTTTTAGATGGGCAGAACACTGAACAATGGATGGGGTGTATTAGGGGTCTTTGAGATGGGTAGAACACTTAACAATGCACGGGGGAGTGCGTTAGGTTGTAAGAGATGGTTTGGACACTTAACAATGGACGGGGTACTTTAGGGTCTTTCAGATGGGCAGAACACTGAACAATGGGAGTGGGGTGCGTTAGGGTCTTCGATTTGGGAAGAACACTATGCCATGGACCCGGCTACGTCAGGTGTCTTCGAGATGGGTAGAACACTGAACAATTGACGGCGGGGGTGCGTTCGGGTCTTAGAGATGGGTAGAACACTGAACAATGGACGGGGTTGTAGGGTGTTTGAGATAGGTAGAACACTGAACAATGGATGGGGTGTATTAGGGGTGTTTGAGATGGGTTGAACACTGAACAATGGACAGGGTACGTTAGGGTCTTTCAGATGGGCAGAACACTGAACAATGGATGGGGCGTATTAGGGGTGTTTGAGATGGGTAGAACACTGAACAATGGACGGGGTACGTTAGGGATCTTCGAGATGATTAGAAGAGTGAACAATGGACGGGGTGTATTAGGGGTCTTTGAAATGGGTAGAACACTGAACAATGGACGGCGGGGGTGCGTTAGGGTCCTTGAGATGGATAGAACACTGAACAATGGACGGGGAATGCGTTAGGTTCTTAGAGATGTGTAGATCACTGAACAATGGACGGGGTACGTTAGGGTCTTTCAGATGGGCAGAACACTGAACAATGGATGGGGTGTATTAGGGGTCTTTGAGATGGGTAGAACACTGAACAATGGACGGGGGGGGTGCGTTAGGTTCTTAGAGATGGATATAACACTGAACAATGGACGGGGTTATGTTAGGGACTTTGAGATGGATAGAACACTGAACAATGGGAGTGGGGTGGTGCGTTAGGGTGATCGATTTCGGAAGAACACTAAGCCATGGACCCGGCTACGTCAGTGGTCTTCGAGATGGATAGAACACTGAACAATGGACGGCGGAGGTGCCTTAGGGTCTTAGAGATGGGTAGATCACTGAACAATGACGGGGTTATGTTAGGGTCTTTGAGATAGGCAGAACACTGAACAATGGACGGGGAGTGCGTTAAGTTCTTAGAGATGGGTAGAACACTGAAAAATGGACGGGATACGATAGGGTCTTTCAGATGGCAGAACACTGAACAATGGATGGGGTGTATTAGGGGTCTTTGAGATGGGTAGAACACTGAATAATGGGCCGGGTGTATTTGGGGTATTTGAGATGGGTAGAACACTGAACAATGGACGGGGGAGTGCGTTAGGTTCTTAGAGATGAGTTGAACACTGAACAATGGACGAGGTACGTTCGGGTCTTTCAGATGGGTGGAACCCTGAACAATGTACCGGGTATATTAGGGGTCTTTGAGATGGGTAGAACACTGAACAATGGACGGGGATGTAGGGTCTTTGAGATAGGTAGAACACTGAATTATGGACGAGGAATGCGTTAGGTTCTTAGAGATGGATAGAACACTGAACAATGGACGGGGGTACTTTAGGTTCTTTCAGATGGGTTGAACACTGAACAAAGGATGGGGTGTATTAGGGGTCTTTGAGATGGGTAGAACACTGAACAATGGACCGGGTATATTAGGGGTCTTTGAGATGTGTAGAACACTGAACAATGGACGGGGTACGTTAGGGTCTTTAGGTTGGGCAGAACACTGAACAATGGATGGGGTTTATTAGGGGTCTTTGAGATGGGTAGAACACTGAACAATGGACGGGGGAGTGCGTTAGGTTGTAAGAGATGGGTTGAACACTGAACAATGGACGGGGTACGTTAGCGCCTTTCAGATGAGCAGAACACTGAACAATGGATGGGGTGTATTAGGGATCTTTGAGATGGGTAGAACACTGAACAATGGACGGGGTACGTTAGGGATCTTTGAGATGGTTGGAACAGTGAGCAATGGACGTGGGTACGTTAGGATCTTCGAGATGGGTTGAACACTTAGCACTGGACGGGAATACGTCAGGGGTCTTTGAGATGGGTTAAACACGGAACAATGGACGAGAATGCGTTAGCGTCTTCGAATTGTGTAGAACACTGAAGAATGGAGGGGGATACATTAGGGTCTTTGAGATGGGTAGAACACTGAACAATGGGAGTGTAGTGCGTTAGGGTCTTCGATTTGGGAAGGACACTGAGCCATGGACCCGGGTCCGTCAGTGGTCTTCGAGATGGGTAGAACTCTGAAGAATGGTCGGCGGGGGTGCGTTAGGGTCTTAGAGATGGGTAGAACACTGAACAATGGACGGGGGAGTGCGTTAGGGTGTTAGAGATGGGTTGAACACTGAACAATGGACAGGGTACGTTAGGGTCTTTCAGATGGGCAGAACACTGAAGAATGGATGGGGTGTATTAGGGGTCTTTGAAATGGGTAGAACACTGAACAATGGACGGCGGGGGGTGCGTTAGGTTCTTAGAGATGTGTAGATCACTGAACAATGGACGGGGCACGTTAGGGTCTTTCAGATGGGCAGAACACTGAACAATGGATGGGGTGTATTAGGGGTCTTTGAGATGGGTAGAACACTGAACAATGGACAGGGAGTGCGTTAGGTTCTTAGAGATGGGTTGAACACTGAACAATGGACGGGGTACGTTAGGGCCTTTCAGATGGGTGGAACACTGAACAATGGACCGGGTATTTTAGGGGTCTTTCAGATGAGTAGAACACTGAACAATGGACGGGGTACGTTAGGGACTTTTAGATGGGAAGAACACTGAACAATGGATGGGGTGTATTAGGGGTCTTTGAGATGGGTAGAACACTTAACAATGCACGGGGGAGTGCGTTAGGTTGTAAGAGATGGTATGGACACTGAACAATGGACGGGGTACGTTAGGGTCTTTCAGATGGGCAGAACACTGAACAATGGGAGTTGGGTGCGTTAGGGTCTTCGATTTGGGAAGAACACTACGCCATGGACCCGGCTACGTCAGGTGTCTTCGAGATGGGTAGAACACTGAACAATGGACGGCGGGGATGCGTTAGGGTCTTAG
This sequence comes from Mobula birostris, assembly GCF_030028105.1. Classification (NCBI taxonomy): domain Eukaryota; kingdom Metazoa; phylum Chordata; class Chondrichthyes; order Myliobatiformes; family Myliobatidae; genus Mobula; species Mobula birostris. Next base: position 13,150 of record NW_027277442.1, read on the forward strand.
AGATGGGTAGAACACTGAACAATGGACGGGGTACTTTAGGTTCTTTCAGATGGGTTGAACACTGAACAAAGGATGGGGTGTATTAGGGGTCTTTGAGATGGGTAGAACACTGAACAATGGACCGGGTATATTAGGGGTCTTTGAGATGTGTAGAACACTGAACAATGGACGGGGTACGTAAGGGTCTTTAGGTTGGGCAGAACACTGAACAATGGATGGGGTTTATTAGGGGTCTTTGAGATGGGTAGAACACTGAACAATGGACGGGGGAGTGCGTTAGGTTGTAAGAGATGGGTTGAACACTGAACAATGGACGGGGTACGTTAGCGCCTTTCAGATGAGCAGAACACTGAACAATGGATGGGGTGTATTAGGGATCTTTGAGATGGGTAGAACACTGAACAATGGACGGGGTACGTTAGGGATCTTTGAGATGGTTGGAACAGTGAGCAATGGACGTGGGTACGTTAGGATCTTCGAGATGGGTTGAACACTTAGCACTGGACGGGAATACGTCAGGGGTCTTTGAGATGGGTTAAACACGGAACAATGGACGAGAATGCGTTAGCGTCTTCGAATTGTGTAGAACACTGAAGAATGGAGGGGGATACATTAGGGTCTTTGAGATGGGTAGAACACTGAACAATGGGAGTGTAGTGCGTTAGGGTCTTCGATTTGGGAAGGACACTGAGCCATGGACCCGGGTACGTCAGTGGTCTTCGAGATGGGTAGAACTCTGAAGAATGGTCGGCGGGGGTGCGTTAGGGTCTTAGAGATGGGTAGAACACTGAACAATGGACGGGGGAGTGCGTTAGGGTGTTAGAGATGGGTTGAACACTGAACAATGGACAGGGTACGTTAGGGTCTTTCAGATGGGCAGAACACTGAAGAATGGATGGGGTGTATTAGGGGTCTTTGAAATGGGTAGAACACTGAACAATGGACGGCGGGGGTGCGTTAGGTTCTTAGAGATGTGTAGATCACTGAACAATGGACGGGGCACGTTAGGGTCTTTCAGATGGGCAGAACACTGAACAATGGATGGGGTGTATTAGGGGTCTTTGAGATGGGTAGAACACTGAACAATGGACAGGGAGTGCGTTAGGTTCTTAGAGATGGGTTGAACACTGAACAATGGACGGGGTACGTTAGGGCCTTTCAGATGTGTGGAACACTGAACAATGGACCGGGTATTTTAGGGGTCTTTCAGATGAGTAGAACACTGAACAATGGACGGGGTACGTTAGGGACTTTTAGATGGGAAGAACACTGAACAATGGATGGGGTGTATTAGGGGTCTTTGAGATGGGTAGAACACTTAACAATGCACGGGGGAGTGCGTTAGGTTGTAAGAGATGGTTTGGACACTGAACAATGGACGGGGTACGTTAGGGTCTTTCAGATGGGCAGAACACTGAACAATGGGAGTTGGGTGCGTTAGGGTCTTCGATTTGGGAAGAACACTACGCCATGGACCCGGCTACGTCAGGTGTCTTCGAGATGGGTAGAACACTGAACAATGGACGGCGGGGATGCGTTAGGGTCTTAGAGATGGGTAGAACACTGAACAATGGACGGGGTTGTAGGGTCTTTGAGATAGGTAGAACACTGAACAATGGATGGGGTGTATTAGGGGTGTTTGAGATGGGTAGAACACTGAACAATGGATGGGGTGTATTAGGGGTGTTTGAGATGGGTTGAACACTGAACAATGGACGGGGTACGTTAAGGATCTTCGAGATGATTAGAAGAGTGAACAATGGACGGGGTGTATTAGGGTCCTTTGAAATGGATAGAGCACTGAACAATGGACGGCGGGGGTGTGTTAGGGTATTAGAGATGGGTAGAACACTGAACAATGGACGGGGTTATGCTAGGGTCTTTGAGATGGGCAGAACACTGAACAATGGATGGGGTGTATTAGGGGTCTTTGAGATGGGTAGAACACTGAACAATGGACGGGGGGGCGGTGCGTTAGGTTCTTAGAGATGGATATAACACTGAATAATGGACGGGGTTATGTTAGAGATCTTTGAGATGGATAGAACACTGACAATGGGAGTGGGGTGCGTTAGGGTGATCGATTTCGGAAGAACACTAAGCCGTGGACCCGGCTACGTCAGTGGTCTTCGAGATGGATAGAACACTGAACAATGGACGGCGGAGGTGCCTTAGGGTCTTAGAGATGGCTAGATCACTGAACAATGACGGGGTTATGTTAGGGTCTTTGAGATAGGCAGAACACTGAACAATGGACGGGGAGTGCGTTAAGTTCTTAGAGATGGGTAGAACACTGAAAAATGGACGGGATACGATAGGGTCTTTCAGATGGCAGAACACTGAACAATGGATGGGGTGTATTAGGGGCCTTTGAGATGGGTAGAACACCGAACAATGGACCGGGTGTATTTGGAGTATTTGAGATGGGTAGAACACTGAACAATGGACGGGGGAGTGCGTTAGGTTCTTAGAGATGGGTTGAACGCTGAACAATGGACGAGGTACGTTCGGGTCTTTCAGATGGGTGGAACCCTGAACAATGTACCGGGTATATTAGGGGTCTTTGAGATGGGTAGAACACTGAACAATGGACGGGATACTTTAGGTTCTTTCAGAAGGGTTGAACACTGAACAATGGATGGGGTGTATTAGGGGTCTTTGAGATGGGTAGAACACTTAACAATGGACCGGGTATATTAGGGGTCTTTGAGATGTGTAGAACACTGAACAATGGACGGGGTACGTTAGGGATCTTCGAGATGATTAGAAGAGTGAACAATGGACGGGGTGTATTAGGGGTCTTTGAAATGGGTAGAATACTGAACAATGGACGGCGGGGGTGCGTTAGGGTCCTTGAGATGGATAGATCACTGAACAATGGACGGGGTACGTTAGGGTCTTTCAGATGGGCAGAACACTGAACAATGGATGGGGTGTATTAGGGGTCTTTGAGATGGGTAGGACACTTAACAATGGACGGGGGAGTGCGTTAGATTGTTAGAGATGGGTTGAACACTGAACAATGGACGGGGAACGTTATTGTTTTTCAGATGGGCAGAACACTGAACAATGGATGGGGTGTATTAGGGGTCTTTGAGATGGGTAGAACACTGAACAATGGACGTGGGGGGGTGTGCGTTAGGTTCTTAGAGATGGATATAACACTGAACAATGGACGGGGTTATGTTAGGGACTTTGAGATGGATAGAACACTGAACAATGGGAGTGGGGTGCGTTAGGGTGATCGATTTCGGAAGAACACTAAGCCATGGACCCGGCTACGTCAGGTGTCTTCGAGATGGGTAGAACACTGAACAATGGACGGCGGGGGTGCGTTAGGGTCTTAGAGATGGGTAGAACACTGAACAATGGACGGGGTTGTAGGGTCTTTGAGATAGGTAGAACACTGAACAATGGATGGGGTGTATTAGGGGTGTTTGAGATGGGTAGAACACTGAACAATGGATGGGGTGTATTAGGGGTGTTTGAGATGGGTTGAACACTGAACAATGGACAGCGTACGTTAGGGTCTTTCAGATGGGCAGAACACTGAACAATGGATGGGGTGTATTAGGGGTCTTTGAGATGGGTAGAACACTGAATAATGGGCCGGGTGTATTTGGGGTATTTGAGATGGGTAGAACACTGAACAATGGACGGGGGAGTGCGTTAGGTTCTTAGAGATGGGTTGAACACTGAACAATGGACGAGGTACGTTCGGGTCTTTCAGATGGGTGGAACCCTGAACAATGTACCGGGTATATTAGGGGTCTTTGAGATGGGTAGAACACTGAACAATGGACGGGGATGTAGGGTCTTTGAGATAGGTAGAACACTGAATTATGGACGAGGAATGCGTTAGGTTCTTAAAGATGGATAGAACACTGAACAATGGACGGGGTACTTTAGGTTCTTTCAGATGGGTTGAACACTGAACAATGGACCGGGTATATTAGGGGTCTTTGAGATGTGTAGAACACTGAACAATGGACGGGGAACGTAAGGGTCTTTAGGTTGGGCAGGACACTGAACAATGGATGGGGTTTATTAGGGGTCTTTGAGATGGGTAGAACACTGAACAATGGACGGGGGAGTGCGTTAGGTTGTAAGAGATGGGTTGAACACTGAACAATGGACGGGGTACGTTAGCGCCTTTCAGATGAGCAGAACACTGAACAATGGATGGGGTGTATTAGGGATCTTTGAGATGGGTAGAACACTGAACAATGGACGGGGTACGTTAGGGATCTTTGAGATGGTTGGAACAGTGAACAATGGACGTGGGTACGTTAGGATCTTCGAGATGGGTTGAACACTTAGCACTGGACGGGAATACGTCAGGGGTCTTTGAGATGGGTTAAACACGGAACAATGGACGAGAATGCGTTAGCGTCTTCGAATTGTGTAGAACACTGAAGAATGGAGGGGGATACATTAGGGTCTTTGAGATGGGTAGAACACTGAACAATGGGAGTGTAGTGCGTTAGGGTCTTCGATTTGGGAAGGACACTGAGCCATGGACCCGGGTACGTCAGTGGTCTTCGAGATGGGTAGAACTCTGAAGAATGGTCGGCGGGGGTGCGTTAGGGTCTCAGAGATGGGTAGAACACTGAACAATGGACGGTGGAGTGCGTTAGGGTGTTAGACATGGGTTGAACACTGAACAATGGACAGGGTACGTTAGGGTCTTTCAGATGGGCAGAACACTGAACAATGGATGGGGTGTATTAGGGGTCTTTGAGATGGGTAGAACACTGAATAATGGGCCGGGTGTATTAGGGGTCTTTGAGATGGGTAGAACACTGAACAATGGACGGGGGGGGTGCGTTAGGTTCTTAGAGATGGATATAACACTGAACAATGGACGGGGTTATGTTAGGGACTTTGAGATGGATAGAACACTGAACAATGGGAGTGGGGTGCGTTAGGGTGATCGATTTCGGAAGAACACTAAGCCATGGACCCGGCTACGTCAGTGGTCTTCGAGATGGATAGAACACTGAACAATGGACGGCGGAGGTGCCTTAGGGTCTTAGAGATGGGTAGATCACTGAACAATGACGGGGTTATGTTAGGGTCTTTGAGATAGGCAGAACACTGAACAATGGACGGGGAGTGCGTTAAGTTCTTAGAGATGGGTAGAACACTGAAAAATGGACGGGATACGATAGGGTCTTTCAGATGGCAGAACACTGAACAATGGATGGGGTGTATTAGGGGTCTTTGAGATGGGTAGAACACTGAATAATGGGCCGGGTGTATTTGGGGTATTTGAGATGGGTAGAACACTGAACAATGGACGGGGGAGTGCGTTAGGTTCTTAGAGATGAGTTGAACACTGAACAATGGACGAGGTACGTTCGGGTCTTTCAGATGGGTGGAACCCTGAACAATGTACCGGGTATATTAGGGGTCTTTGAGATGGGTAGAACACTGAACAATGGACGGGGATGTAGGGTCTTTGAGATAGGTAGAACACTGAATTATGGACGAGGAATGCGTTAGGTTCTTAGAGATGGATAGAACACTGAACAATGGACGGGGTACTTTAGGTTCTTTCAGATGGGTTGAACACTGAACAAAGGATGGGGTGTATTAGGGGTCTTTGAGATGGGTAGAACACTGAACAATGGACCGGGTATATTAGGGGTCTTTGAGATGTGTAGAACACTGAACAATGGACGGGGTACGTTAGGGTCTTTAGGTTGGGCAGAACACTGAACAATGGATGGGGTTTATTAGGGGTCTTTGAGATGGGTAGAACACTGAACAATGGACGGGGGAGTGCGTTAGGTTGTAAGAGATGGGTTGAACACTGAACAATGGACGGGGTACGTTAGCGCCTTTCAGATGAGCAGAACACTGAACAATGGATGGGGTGTATTAGGGATCTTTGAGATGGGTAGAACACTGAACAATGGACGGGGTACGTTAGGGATCTTTGAGATGGTTGGAACAGTGAGCAATGGACGTGGGTACGTTAGGATCTTCGAGATGGGTTGAACACTTAGCACTGGACGGGAATACGTCAGGGGTCTTTGAGATGGGTTAAACACGGAACAATGGACGAGAATGCGTTAGCGTCTTCGAATTGTGTAGAACACTGAAGAATGGAGGGGGATACATTAGGGTCTTTGAGATGGGTAGAACACTGAACAATGGGAGTGTAGTGCGTTAGGGTCTTCGATTTGGGAAGGACACTGAGCCATGGACCCGGGTACGTCAGTGGTCTTCGAGATGGGTAGAACTCTGAAGAATGGTCGGCGGGGGTGCGTTAGGGTCTTAGAGATGGGTAGAACACTGAACAATGGACGGGGGAGTGCGTTAGGGTGTTAGAGATGGGTTGAACACTGAACAATGGACAGGGTACGTTAGGGTCTTTCAGATGGGCAGAACACTGAAGAATGGATGGGGTGTATTAGGGGTCTTTGAAATGGGTAGAACACTGAACAATGGACGGCGGGGGTGCGTTAGGTTCTTAGAGATGTGTAGATCACTGAACAATGGACGGGGCACGTTAGGGTCTTTCAGATGGGCAGAACACTGAACAATGGATGGGGTGTATTAGGGGTCTTTGAGATGGGTAGAACACTGAACAATGGACAGGGAGTGCGTTAGGTTCTTAGAGATGGGTTGAACACTGAACAATGGACGGGGTACGTTAGGGCCTTTCAGATGTGTGGAACACTGAACAATGGACCGGGTATTTTAGGGGTCTTTCAGATGAGTAGAACACTGAACAATGGACGGGGTACGTTAGGGACTTTTAGATGGGAAGAACACTGAACAATGGATGGGGTGTATTAGGGGTCTTTGAGATGGGTAGAACACTTAACAATGCACGGGGGAGTGCGTTAGGTTGTAAGAGATGGTTTGGACACTGAACAATGGACGGGGTACGTTAGGGTCTTTCAGATGGGCAGAACACTGAACAATGGGAGTTGGGTGCGTTAGGGTCTTCGATTTGGGAAGAACACTACGCCATGGACCCGGCTACGTCAGGTGTCTTCGAGATGGGTAGAACACTGAACAATGGACGGCGGGGATGCGTTAGGGTCTTAGAGATGGGTAGAACACTGAACAATGGACGGGGTTGTAGGGTCTTTGAGATAGGTAGAACACTGAACAATGGATGGGGTGTATTAGGGGTGTTTGAGATGGGTAGAACACTGAACAATGGATGGGGTGTATTAGGGGTGTTTGAGATGGGTTGAACACTGAACAATGGACGGGGTACGTTAAGGATCTTCGAGATGATTAGAAGAGTGAACAATGGACGGGGTGTATTAGGGTCCTTTGAAATGGATAGAGCACTGAACAATGGACGGCGGGGGTGTGTTAGGGTATTAGAGATGGGTAGAACACTGAACAATGGACGGGGTTATGCTAGGGTCTTTGAGATGGGCAGAACACTGAACAATGGATGGGGTGTATTAGGGGTCTTTGAGATGGGTAGAACACTGAACAATGGACGGGGGGCGGTGCGTTAGGTTCTTAGAGATGGATATAACACTGAATAATGGACGGGGTTATGTTAGAGATCTTTGAGATGGATAGAACACTGACAATGGGAGTGGGGTGCGTTAGGGTGATCGATTTCGGAAGAACACTAAGCCGTGGACCCGGCTACGTCAGTGGTCTTCGAGATGGATAGAACACTGAACAATGGACGGCGGAGGTGCCTTAGGGTCTTAGAGATGGCTAGATCACTGAACAATGACGGGGTTATGTTAGGGTCTTTGAGATAGGCCAGAACACTGAACAATGGACGGGGAGTGCGTTAAGTTCTTAGAGATGGGTAGAACACTGAAAAATGGACGGGATACGATAGGGTCTTTCAGATGGCAGAACACTGAACAATGGATGGGGTGTATTAGGGGCCTTTGAGATGGGTAGAACACTGAACAATGGACCGGGTGTATTTGGAGTATTTGAGATGGGTAGAACACTGAACAATGGACGGGGGAGTGCGTTAGGTTCTTAGAGATGGGTTGAACGCTGAACAATGGACGAGGTACGTTCGGGTCTTTCAGATGGGTGGAACCCTGAACAATGTACCGGGTATATTAGGGGTCTTTGAGATGGGTAGAACACTGAACAATGGACGGGATACTTTAGGTTCTTTCAGAAGGGTTGAACACTGAACAATGGATGGGGTGTATTAGGGGTCTTTGAGATGGGTAGAACACTTAACAATGGACCGGGTATATTAGGGGTCTTTGAGATGTGTAGAACACTGAACAATGGACGGGGTACGTTAGGGATCTTCGAGATGATTAGAAGAGTGAACAATGGACGGGGTGTATTAGGGGTCTTTGAAATGGGTAGAATACTGAACAATGGACGGCGGGGGTGCGTTAGGGTCCTTGAGATGGATAGATCACTGAACAATGGACGGGGTACGTTAGGGTCTTTCAGATGGGCAGAACACTGAACAATGGATGGGGTGTATTAGGGGTCTTTGAGATGGGTAGGACACTTAACAATGGACGGGGGAGTGCGTTAGATTGTTAGAGATGGGTTGAACACTGAACAATGGACGGGGAACGTTATTGTTTTTCAGATGGGCAGAACACTGAACAATGGATGGGGTGTATTAGGGGTCTTTGAGATGGGTAGAACACTGAACAATGGACGTGGGGGGGTGTGCGTTAGGTTCTTAGAGATGGATATAACACTGAACAATGGACGGGGTTATGTTAGGGACTTTGAGATGGATAGAACACTGAACAATGGGAGTGGGGTGCGTTAGGGTGATCGATTTCGGAAGAACACTAAGCCATGGACCCGGCTACGTCAGGTGTCTTCGAGATGGGTAGAACACTGAACAATGGACGGCGGGGGTGCGTTAGGGTCTTAGAGATGGGTAGATCACTGAACAATGACGGGGTTATGTTAGGGTCTTTGAGATAGGCAGAACACTGAACAATGGACGGGGAGTGCGTTAAGTTCTTAGAGATGGGTTAGAACACTGAAAAATGGACGGGATACGATAGGGTCTTTCAGATGGCAGAACACTGAACAATGGATGGGGTGTATTAGGGGTCTTTGAGATGGGTAGAACACTGAATAATGGGCGGGTGTATTTGGGGTATTTGAGATGGGTAGAACACTGAACAATGGACGGGGGAGTGCGTTAGGTTCTTAGAGATGAGTTGAACACTGAACAATGGACGAGGTACGTTCGGGTCTTTCAGATGGGTGGAACCCTGAACAATGTACCGGGTATATTAGGGGTCTTTGAGATGGGTAGAACACTGAACAATGGACGGGGATGTAGGGTCTTTGAGATAGGTAGAACACTGAATTATGGACGAGGAATGCGTTAGGTTCTTAGAGATGGATAGAACACTGAACAATGGACGGGGTACTTTAGGTTCTTTCAGATGGGTTGAACACTGAACAAAGGATGGGGTGTATTAGGGGTCTTTGAGATGGGTAGAACACTGAACAATGGACCGGGTATATTAGGGGTCTTTGAGATGTGTAGAACACTGAACAATGGACGGGGTACGTTAGGGTCTTTAGGTTGGGCAGAACACTGAACAATGGATGGGGTTATTAGGGGTCTTTGAGATGGGTAGAACACTGAACAATGGACGGGGGAGTGCGTTAGGTTGTAAGAGATGGGTTGAACACTGAACAATGGACGGGGTACGTTAGCGCCTTTCAGATGAGCAGAACACTGAACAATGGATGGGGTGTATTAGGGATCTTTGAGATGGGTAGAACACTGAACAATGGACGGGGTACGTTAGGGATCTTTGAGATGGTTGGAACAGTGAGCAATGGACGTGGGTACGTTAGGATCTTCGAGATGGGTTGAACACTTAGCACTGGACGGAATACGTCAGGGGTCTTTGAGATGGGTTAAACACGGAACAATGGACGAGAATGCGTTAGCGTCTTCGAATTGTGTAGAACACTGAAGAATGGAGGGGGATACATTAGGGTCTTTGAGATGGGTAGAACACTGAACAATGGGAGTGTAGTGCGTTAGGGTCTTCGATTTGGGAAGGACACTGAGCCATGGACCCGGGTACGTCAGTGGTCTTCGAGATGGGTAGAACTCTGAAGAATGGTCGGCGGGGGTGCGTTAGGGTCTTAGAGATGGGTAGAACACTGAACAATGGACAGGGTACGTTAGGGTCTTTCAGATGGGCAGAACACTGAAGAATGGATGGGGTGTATTAGGGGTCTTTGAAATGGGTAGAACACTGAACAATGGACGGCGGGGGTGCGTTAGGTTCTTAGAGATGTGTAGATCACTGAACAATGGACGGGGCACGTTAGGGTCTTTCAGATGGGCAGAACACTGAACAATGGATGGGGTGTATTAGGGGTCTTTGAGATGGGTAGAACACTGAACAATGGACAGGGAGTGCGTTAGGTTCTTAGAGATGGGTTGAACACTGAACAATGGACGGGGTACGTTAGGGCCTTTCAGATGGGTGGAACACTGAACAATGGACCGGGTATTTTAGGGGTCTTTCAGATGAGTAGAACACTGAACAATGGACGGGGTACGTTAGGGACTTTTAGATGGGAAGAACACTGAACAATGGATGGGGTGTATTAGGGGTCTTTGAGATGGGTAGAACACTTAACAATGCACGGGGGAGTGCGTTAGGTTGTAAGAGATGGTTTGGACACTGAACAATGGACGGGGTACGTTAGGGTCTTTCAGATGGGCAGAACACTGAACAATGGGAGTTGGGTGCGTTAGGGTCTTCGATTTGGGAAGAACACTACGCCATGACCCGGCTACGTCAGGTGTCTTCGAGATGGGTAGAACACTGAACAATGGACGGCGGGGATGCGTTAGGGTCTTAGAGATGGGTAGAACACTGAACAATGGACGGGGTACTTTAGGTTCTTTCAGATGGGTTGAACACTGAACAAAGGATGGGGTGTATTAGGGGTCTTTGAGATGGGTAGAACACTGAACAATGGACCGGGTATATTAGGGTCTTTGAGATGTGTAGAACACTGAACAATGGACGGGGTACGTAAGGGTCTTTAGGTTGGGCAGAACACTGAACAATGGATGGGGTTTATTAGGGGTCTTTGAGATGGGTAGAACACTGAACAATGGACGGGGGAGTGCGTTAGGTTGTAAGAGATGGGTTGAACACTGAACAATGGACGGGGTACGTTAGCGCCTTTCAGATGAGCAGAACACTGAACAATGGATGGGGTGTATTAGGGATCTTTGAGATGGGTAGAACACTGAACAATGGACGGGGTACGTTAGGGATCTTTGAGATGGTTGGAACAGTGAGCAATGGACGTGGGTACGTTAGGATCTTCGAGATGGGTTGAACACTTAGCACTGGACGGGAATACGTCAGGGGTCTTTGAGATGGGTTAAACACGGAACAATGGACGAGAATGCGTTAGCGTCTTCGAATTGTGTAGAACACTGAAGAATGGAGGGGGATACATTAGGGTCTTTGAGATGGGTAGAACACTGAACAATGGGAGTGTAGTGCGTTAGGGTCTTCGATTTGGAAGGACACTGAGCCATGGACCCGGGTACGTCAGTGGTCTTCGAGATGGGTAGAACTCTGAAGAATGGTCGGCGGGGGTGCGTTAGGGTCTTAGAGATGGGTAGAACACTGAACAATGGACGGGGGAGTGCGTTAGGGTGTTAGAGATGGGTTGAACACTGAACAATGGACAGGGTACGTTAGGGTCTTTCAGATGGGCAGAACACTGAAGAATGGATGGGGTGTATTAGGGGTCTTTGAAATGGGTAGAACACTGAACAATGGACGGCGGGGGTGCGTTAGGTTCTTAGAGATGTGTAGATCACTGAACAATGGACGGGGCACGTTAGGGTCTTTCAGATGGGCAGAACACTGAACAATGGATGGGGTGTATTAGGGGTCTTTGAGATGGGTAGAACACTGAACAATGGACAGGGACTGCGTTAGGTTCTTAGAGATGGGTTGAACACTGAACAATGGACGGGGTACGTTAGGGCCTTTCAGATGTGTGGAACACTGAACAATGGACCGGGTATTTTAGGGGTCTTTCAGATGAGTAGAACACTGAACAATGGACGGGGTACGTTAGGGACTTTTAGATGGAAGAACACTGAACAATGGATGGGGTGTATTAGGGGTCTTTGAGATGGGTAGAACACTTAACAATGCACGGGGGAGTGCGTTAGGTTGTAAGAGATGGTTTGGACACTGAACAATGGACGGGGTACGTTAGGGTCTTTCAGATGGGCAGAACACTGAACAATGGGAGTTGGGTGCGTTAGGGTCTTCGATTTGGGAAGAACACTACGCCATGGACCCGGCTACGTCAGGTGTCTTCGAGATGGGTAGAACACTGAACAATGGACGGCGGGGATGCGTTAGGGTCTTAGAGATGGGTAGAACACTGAACAATGGACGGGGTTGTAGGGTCTTTGAGATAGGTAGAACACTGAACAATGGATGGGGTGTATTAGGGGTCTTTGAGATGGGTAGAACACTGAATAATGGGCCGGGTGTATTTGGGGTATTTGAGATGGGTAGAACACTGAACAATGGACGGGGGAGTGCGTTAGGTTCTTAGAGATGGGTTGAACACTGAACAATGGACGAGGTACGTTCGGGTCTTTCAGATGGGTGGAACCCTGAACAATGTACGGGTATATTAGGGGTCTTTGAGATGGGTAGAACACTGAACAATGGACGGGGATGTAGGGTCTTTGAGATAGGTAGAACACTGAATTATGGACGAGGAATGCGTTAGGTTCTTAAGATGGATAGAACACTGAACAATGGACGGGGTACTTTAGGTTCTTTCAGATGGGTTGAACACTGAACAATGGACCGGGTATATTAGGGGTCTTTGAGATGTGTAGAACACTGAACAATGGACGGGGAACGTAAGGGTCTTTAGGTTGGGCAGGACACTGAAACAATGGATGGGGTTTATTAGGGGTCTTTGAGATGGGTAGAACACTGAACAATGGACGGGGGAGTGCGTTAGGTTGTAAGAGATGGGTTGAACACTGAACAATGGACGGGGTACGTTAGCGCCTTTCAGATGAGCAGAACACTGAACAATGGATGGGGTGTATTAGGGATCTTTGAGATGGGTAGAACACTGAACAATGGACGGGGTACGTTAGGGATCTTTGAGATGGTTGGAACAGTGAACAATGGACGTGGGTACGTTAGGATCTTCGAGATGGGTTGAACACTTAGCACTGGACGGGAATACGTCAGGGGTCTTTGAGATGGGTTAAACACGGAACAATGGACGAGAATGCGTTAGCGTCTTCGAATTGTGTAGAACACTGAAGAATGGAGGGGGATACATTAGGGTCTTTGAGATGGGTAGAACACTGAACAATGGGAGTGTAGTGCGTTAGGGTCTTCGATTTGGGAAGGACACTGAGCATGGACCCGGGTACGTCAGTGGTCTTCGAGATGGGTAGAACTCTGAAGAATGGTCGGCGGGGGTGCGTTAGGGTCTCAGAGATGGGTAGAACACTGAACAATGGACGGTGGAGTGCGTTAGGGTGTTAGACATGGTTGAACACTGAACAATGGACAGGGTACGTTAGGGTCTTTCAGATGGGCAGAACACTGAACAATGGATGGGGTGTATTAGGGGTCTTTGAGATGGGTAGAACACTGAATAATGGGCCGGGTGTATTAGGGGTCTTTGAGATGGGTAGAACACTGAACAATGGACGGGGGGGGGTGCGTTAGGTCTTAGAGATGGATATAACACTGAACAATGGACGGGGTTATGTTAGGGACTTTGAGATGGATAGAACACTGAACAATGGGAGTGGGGTGCGTTAGGGTGATCGATTTCGGAAGAACACTAAGCCATGGACCCGGCTACGTCAGTGGTCTTCGAGATGGATAGAACACTGAACAATGGACGGCGGAGGTGACCTTAGGGTCTTAGAGATGGGTAGATCACTGAACAATGACGGGGTTATGTTAGGGTCTTTGAGATAGCAGAACACTGAACAATGGACGGGGAGTGCGTTAAGTTCTTAGAGATGGGTAGAACACTGAAAAATGGACGGGATACGATAGGGTCTTTCAGATGGCAGAACACTGAACAATGGATGGGGTGTATTAGGGGTCTTTGAGATGGGTAGAACACTGAATAATGGGCCGGGTGTATTTGGGTATTTGAGATGGGTAGAACACTGAACAATGGACGGGGGAGTGCGTTAGGTTCTTAGAGATGAGTTGAACACTGAACAATGGACGAGGTACGTTCGGGTCTTTCAGATGGGTGGAACCCTGAACAATGTACGCGGTATATTAGGGGTCTTTGAGATGGGTAGAACACTGAACAATGGACGGGGATGTAGGGTCTTTGAGATAGGTAGAACACTGAATTATGGACGAGGAATGCGTTAGGTTCTTAGAGATGGATAGAACACTGAACAATGGACGGGGTACTTTAGGTTCTTTCAGATGGGTTGAACACTGAACAAAGGATGGGGTGTATTAGGGGTCTTTGAGATGGGTAGAACACTGAACAAGGACCGGGTATATTAGGGGTCTTTGAGATGTGTAGAACACTGAACAATGACGGGGTACGTTAGGGTCTTTAGGTTGGGCAGAACACTGAACAATGGATGGGTTATTAGGGGTCTTTGAGATGGGTAGAACACTGAACAATGGACGGGGGAGTGCGTTAGGTTGTAAGAGATGGGTTGAACACTGAACAATGGACGGGGTACGTTAGCGCCTTTCAGATGAGCAGAACACTGAACATGGATGGGGTGTATTAGGGATCTTTGAGATGGGTAGAACACTGAACAATGGACGGGGTACGTTAGGGATCTTTGAGATGGTTGGAACAGTGAGCAATGGGACGTGGTACGTTAGGATCTTCGAGATGGGTTGAACACTTAGCACTGGACGGGAATACGTCAGGGGTCTTTGAGATGGGTTAAACACGGAACAATGGACGAGAATGCGTTAGCGTCTTCGAATTGTGTAGAACACTGAAGAATGGAGGGG
>NW_027277443.1:0-28147 GCF_030028105.1 Mobula birostris
GCACCTCTCCTGTCTTCCACTATGTGACTGTGTGTTCGCGCACCTTCCATAGCATCCACTATATTGCTGTGCCTTTGCATAACTCTCATAACTTCATCTATATCACCCAGTTTTCGAGCACCTTCCATACCTTCCCCTATATCGCTGTGTTTTTGTGCACCTCTCATACCTCCCCCTATATCGCTGTGCCTTGCGCACCTCTCATGCCTTCCCCTATATCGCTGTCTTTTCGCGCACATCCCATAGATTCACTTTTATCGCTGTGTTATTGCTCACCTCTCATAGCTTCCCCTGTATCGCCGTGTTTTTGGGCACCACTGGTAACTTCCCCTATATCGCCGTGTTGTTATGTGCATCTCATAAAGTCCCCTATATCGCCGTGTATTCGCGCACCTCCAATAGCATCCCCTATATCGCTGTGTATTCGCGCACCTCCCATAGCATCCACTATAATGCGTTGTGTCTTCGCGCACCTCCCATTCCTTCACCTATATCGCCCTATTTTCGCGCACCTCCCATTACTTCACCTATATCGCTCTTTCCGTGCACCTCTCATACCTTCCCCTATATCTCTGTGTTTTCACACACCTCTCATAACTTCTATATCGCAGTGTTTTTGTGCACCTATCAAACCTTCCCTAATATCGCTGCATTTTCATGCACATCTTATCACGTCCCCTATATCGCTGTATATTCACGCACCTCCCATAGCATCCCTTATGTCGCTGTGCCTTCGTGCACCTCTCATACCTTCCCCTATATTGACCTGTTTTCGCGCACCTCCTATACCTTCCCTTATATCGCTGCGTGTTCGTGCACCTCTCATACCTTCCCCTATATTGCCCTGTTTTCACGCACCTCCTATAGCTTCCCTTATATCGCTGCGTTTTCGTGTACCTCTCATACCTCCCCCTATATCGTTGTGTTTTCACGCACCTCTCATAACTTCTCCTATATTTCTGTATATTTGCGCACCTCTCATAACTTCCACTATATCGCCGTGATTTTATGCACATCTCATAATGTCCCCTATATCGCTGTTTATTCGTGCACCTCCCATACCTTCCCTAATACCTTTGCGTTTTCATGCACATCTCATCACGTCCCCTATATCACTGTATATTCGCGCATATCCCATAGTATTCCCTATATCGCTGTGCCTTGCGCACCTCTCATAGCTTCCCCTATATCGCTGTGTTTTCAGGCACCTCTCATGGCTTCCCCAATATCGCCCTGTATTCATGCACATCTCATACCGTCCCCTATATCGCTGTGTTTTCGCGCACCTCCCATAGCTTCGCCTACATCGCTGTTTTCGCGCACATCCCATAGCTTCACCTTGATCGCTGTGTTATTGCTCACCTCTCATAGCTTACCCTATATCGCCGTGTTTTCGCGCAGCTCACAGGTCTTCACCTATATCGCTATGTTTTTGCTACTATCATTACTTCCCCTATATCGCTGTGTTTTCTCGCACCTCTGATATATTCTCCTGTATTGCCATGCTTTTGCGCACCTATTACAATTTCCCCTATATTGCCGCGTTCTCGCACACCTCTCATACCTTCCCCTATATCGCTGTCTTTTCAAACAACTCTCATAACATCTCCTATATCGCTGTGCTTTTGTGCACCTCTCATACCTTCCCTAATATCGCTGCGTTTTCATGCACATCTCATCACGTCCCCTATAACGCTGTGTATTCGCGCACCTCCCATAGCATCCCCTATATCGCTGTGCCTTGCGCACCTCTCATACCTTTCCCTATATCGCTGTCTTTTCGCGCACATCGCATCAATTCACCTTTATTGCTGTGTTATTGCTCACCTCTCATAGCTTCCCCTGTATCGCCGTGTTTTTGCTCACCTCTCATAGATTCCCCTATATCGCCGTGTTTTCGCGCACCTCTCCTGTCTTCCCCTATATCACTGTGTTTTCGCGCACATTCCATAGAATCCCCTGTATTGCTGTGCCTTCGCGCACCTCTCATAACTTCATCTATATCGCCGTTTTCGCGCACCTCCCATTCCTTCACCTATATCGCCCTGTTTTCGCGCACCTCCCATTCCTTCCCCTATATCACTGTTTTCGTGCAGCTCTCATACCTTCCCCTATATCGCTGTGTTTTCGCACACCTCTCATACCTTCAATAATATCGTTGCATTTTCATGCACATCTCATCACGTCCCCTATATCGCTATGTATTCACGCACCTCCCATAGCTTCCCCTGTATCGCCATGTTTTTGCTCACCTCCCATACTTTCCCGATATCGCTGTGTTTTCGTACTCCTCTCATACCTTCCCCTAAATCGCTGTGTTTTCACACACCTCTCTTAACTTCCCCTATATCGCCCTGTTTTCGCACTCCTCTCATGCATTCCCGTATATCGCTGTGTTTTTGCACACCTCTCATACCTTCCCCAATATCACCGTGTTTTCATGCACATCTCATAATGTCCCCAATGTCGCTGGGTTTTCACGCAGCTCTCATACCTTCCCCTATATCGATGTATTTTTGCGCACATCTCATAACTTCCCCTATATCACTGTGCTTTCGCGCACCTCCCATAGCTTCGCCTACATCGCTGTTTTCACACACATCCCTTAGCTTCACCTTGATCGCTGTGTTATTGCTCACCTCTCATAGCTTACCCTATATCGCCGTGTTGTTATGCACATCTCATAACGTCCTCTATATGGCTGTGTATTCGCGCACCTCCCATAGCATCCCTTATATTGCTGTGCCTTCGCGCACCTCCCATACCTTCTTAAATATCGTCCTGTTTTCGCGCACCTCCCATTCCTTCACCTATATCGCTGTTTTCGTGCACCTCTCATACCTTCCCCTAAATTGCTGTGCCTTCGCGCACCTCTCATACCTTCCCCTATATCGCCGTGCTTTCATGCACATCTCATAACGTCCCCTATATCGCTAGGTTTTCACTCACCTCTCATAACTTCCCCTATATCACCCTGTTTTTGCACTCCTCTCATACCTTCCCTTATAAAAATGTGTTTTCACGCTGCTCTCATACCTTCCCCTATATCGCTGTGTTTTCGCACACCTCTCATGGCTTCCCGACTATCGCCGTGTACTCATGCACATCTCATAGCTTTCCCTATATCGCTGTGTTTTCGCGCACCTCTCATACCTTCCCCTATATCGATGTATTTTTGCGCACATCTCATAACGTCCCCTTTTTCGCTGTGTATTCGCGTACCTCCCATACCATCCCCTATATCACTGTGCCTTCGCGCACCTCTCATGCATTCCTGTATATCGCAGTGTTTTTGCACACCTCGCATACCTTCCCCAATATCACCGTGTTTTCATGTACATCTCATAACGTCCCCAATGTCGCTGGGTTTTCACGCATCTCTCATAACTTCCCCTATATCGCCCTGTTTCGCGCTCCTCTCTGACCTTCCCCAATATCACTGTGCTTTCACGCAGCTCTCATACCTTCCCCAAAATCGCTGTGTTTTCGCACACCTCTCATGGCTTCCCGACTATCGCCGTGTATTCATGCACATCTCATACCTTCCCCTAAATCGCTGTGTTTTCGCGCACCTCCCATTGCTTCGCCTACATCGCTGTTTTCGTGCACCTCTCATGGCTTCCCCAATATCGCCGTGTTTTCATGCACATCTCTTAATATCCCATATATTGCTGTGTATTCGTGCACCTGCCATAGCATCCTCTACATCGCTGTGCCTTTGCGCACCTCTCATACCTTCTCCTATGTCGCCCTGTTTTCGCACAGTTCCCATACCGTCCCCTATATCACTGTATTTTTGCACACCTCACATGGCTTCCCCAATATCACCGTGTTTTCACGCACATCTCATAACGTCTCCTATATCTCTGTGTATTCACGCACCTCACATAGCATCCCCTATATCGCTGTACCTTTGCGCATCACTCATACCTTCCCCTATATTGCCCTTTTTCCCGTGCAGCTCCCATGGCTTTGCCTACATCGCTGTGTTTTTGCGCACGTCTCATACCTTCCCCTATATCGCCCTGTTTTCGCGCACATCCCATAACTTCACCTTTATCGCTGTGTTATTTCTTTCCTCTCATACCTTCCCCTATATCGCCCTGTTTTCGCGCACATCCCATAACTTCACCTTTATCGCTGTGTTATTGCTTACCTCTCATACCTTCCCCTATATCGCCCTGTTTTCGCGCACATCCCATAACTTCACCGTTATCGCTGTGTTATTGCTTACCTCTCATACCTTCCCCTATATCGCTGTATTTTCGCGCACCTCTCACGTCTTCACTTATATCGCTGTGTTTCCGCTCCTCTCATTACTTCCCCTATATCCCTCTGTGTTCTTGTACATCTGATACAGTTCCCTGTATCAACATGTTTTCGCGCACCTCTCATAATTTCACCTATATTGCCGTGTTCTCGCACACCTCTCATATCTTCCCCTATATCACTGTGTTTTCGCGCACGTCCAATAGCGTCCCCTATATCGCTGTGTTTTCACGCACCTCTCAGGTCTTCCCCTATATCGCTGTGTATTCGTGCATCTCCCATAGCATCCCTTATATCGCTGTGCCTTCGTGCAACTCTCATACCTTCCCCTATATCGCCCTGTTTTCGCGCACTTCCGATTCCTTCCCCTATATCGCTGTGTTTTCGTGCACCTTTCATACCTTCCCCTATATCGCTGTGTTTTCACACACCTCTCATTACTTCTCCTATATCACTGAGTTTTTGTGCACCTCTCATACCTTCCCTAATATCGCTGAGTATTCATACACCTCTCATAATTTCCCCAATATCGCTGAGTATTCGCGCACCTCTCATAGCATCCCCTATATCGCTGTGCCTTGCGCACCTCTCATAGCTTCCCCTATATCGCTGTGCCTTGCGCACCTCTCATAGCTTCCCCTGTATCGCCGTGTTTTTGCTCACCTCTCATGTCTTCACCTAGATCGCTATGTTTTCGCTCCTCTCAATACTTCCCCTATATGGCTGTGTTTTCATGCACATCTCATAACGTCCCCTATATCGCTGTGTATTCGTGCACCTCCGATTCCTTCCCGTATATATCTCTGTGTTTTCGTGCACCTTTCATACCTTCCCCTATATCGCTGTGTTTTCGCACACCTCTCATAACTTCTCCTATATCGCTGTGTTTTTGTGCACCTCTCATACCTTCCCCAATATCGCTGCGTTTTCATGCACATCTCATCACGTCCCCTATATCGCTGTGTATTCGCGCACCTCTCATAACATCCCCTATATCGCTGTGAGTTGCGCACCTCTCATAGATTCCCCTATATCGCTGTCTTTTCGCGCACATCCCATAGATTCACCTTTATCCCTGTGTTATTGCTCACCTCTCATAGGTTCCCCTGTATCGCCGTGTTTTTGCTCACCTCTCATAGCTTCCCCTATATCTCCGTGTTTTCGCGCACCTCTCATGTCTTCACCTAGATCGCTATGTTTTCGCTCCTCTCAATACTTCCCCTATATCGCTGTGTTTTCTCGCACATCTGATACATTTTGCCGTATCGCCGTGTTTTCGCACACCTCTCATAATTTCCCCTATATCACCGTGTTCTCGCACACCTCTCATACCTTCCCCTATATCGCTATGTATTCGCACACCTCCCATACCTTCCCCTATATCACTGTGCCTTCGCGCTCCTCTCATGCATTTCCGTATACCGCTGTGTTTTTGCACACCTCTCATACCTTCCCCAATATCACCGTGGTTTCATGCACATCGCATAACGTCCCCAATGTCGCTGGGTTTTCACGCACCTCTCATAACCTTTCCTATATCACCCTTTTTTCGCGCTCCTCTCATACCATCCCCTATATCGCTGTGTTTTCGCACACCACTCATGGCTTCCCGACTATCGCCGTGTATTGATGCACATCTCATACCTTCCCCTATATCGCTGTGCTTTCGCGCACCTCCCAAAGCTTCGCCTACATCGCTGTTTTCGCGCACCTGTCAGACCTTCCCCTATAGCGATGCATTTTTGCGCATATCTCATATCTTCCCCTATATTGATGTGTTTTCATGCACATCTCATAACATCCCCTATATCGCTGTGTATTTGCGCACTGCCCATAGAATATCCTATATCACTGTGCCTTCGGGCACCTCTCATGCATTCCTCTATATCGCCTTGTTTTCGCGCACCTCCCATACCTTCCCCAATATCGCTGTGTTTTCATGCTCCTCTCCTACCTTCCCCTATATTGCTGTGTTTTCACGCCCCTCTCTTAACTTCTCCTATATCGCTGTGTTTTTGCACACCTCTCATACCTTCCCCTATATCGTTGTGTTTTCAGGCACCTCTCATGGCTTCCCCAATATCGCCGTGTATTCATGCACATCTCATACCGTCCCCTATATCGTTGTGTTTTCGCGCACCTCCCATAGCTTCGCCTACATCGCTGTTTTCGCGCACATCCCATAGCTTCACCTTGATCGCTGTGTTATTGCTCACCTCCCATAGCTTACCCTATATCGCCGTGTTTTCGCGCACCTCGCATGTCTTCACCTATATCGCTATGTTTTTGCTCCAATCATTACTTCCCCTATATCGCTGTGTTTTCTCGCACAATAGATACATTCTCCTGCATTGCCATGCTTTTACGCACCTCTTACAATTTTCCCTATATCGCCGTGTTCTCGCACACCTCTCATACCTTCACCTATATCACTGTTTTTTTTGCGCATGTCCCATAGCGTCCCCTATATCGCTGTGTTTTCTCGCGCATCTGATACATTCCCCTGTATCGCTGTGTATTCGCGCACCTCCCATAGCATCCCTTGTATTGCTGTGCCTTTGTGCACCTCTCATACCCTCCCCTATATCGCCCCGTTTTCGCGCACCTTCCATACCTTACCCTATATCGCTGTGTTTTCATGCACCTCTCATACCTCCCTCTATATCGCTGTGTTTTCACGCACCTCTCATAATTTCTCCTATATCGCCGCATTTTTGCGCACCTCACATGGCTTCCCCAATATCACCGTGTTTTCATGCACATCTCATAACGTCTCCTATATCTCTGTGTATTCACGCACCTCACATAGCATCCCCTATATCGCAGTGCCTTTGCGCATCACTCATACATTCCCCTATATTGCCCTGTTTACCGCGCACCTCCCATGGCTTTGCCTACATCGCTGTGTTTTTGCGCACCTCTCATACCTTCCCCTATATCGCCCTGTTTTCCCGCACATCCCATAACTTCACCTTTATCGCTGTGTTATTGCTTACCTCTCATAGCTTCCCCTATATCGCCGTGTTTACGCGCACCTCTCATGTCTTCACCTATATCGCTGTGTTTCCGCTCCTCTCATTACTTCCCCTATATCTCTCTGTGTTCTTGCACATCTGATACAGTTCCCTGTATCAACGTGTTTTCGCGCACCTCTCATAATTTCACCTATATTGCCGTGTTCTCGCACACCTCTCATATCTTCCCCTATATCACTGTGTTTTCGCGCACGTCCAATAGCGTCCCCTATATCGCTGTGTTTTCACGCGTCTCTCATGTCTTCCCCTATATCGCTGTGTATTCGCGCACCACCCATAGCATCCCCCATATCGCTGTGCCTTCGCGCACCTCTCATAACTTCCCCTATGTCGCCCTGTTTTCGCACACCTCCCATACCTTCCCCTATATCGCTGTGTTTTCGCACACGTCTCATGGCTTCCCCAATATCGCCGTGTTTTCATGCACATCTCATAACGTCTCCTATATCTCTGTGTATTCACGCACCTCCCATAGCATCCCCTATATAGCTCTGCCTTCGTGCATCGCTCATACCTTCCCCTATATTACCCTGTTTCCCGTGCACCTCCCATGGCTTCGCCTACATCGCTGTGTTTTTGTGCACCTCTCATACCTTCCCCTATATCGCCGTGTTTTCGCGCACCTCTCATTTCTTCACCTATATGGCTGTGTTTCAGCTCCTCTCATTACTTCCCCTATATCGCTCTGTATTCTCGCACTTCTGATACAGTTCCCTGTATCAACCTGTTTTCGCGCACCTCTCATGTCTTCACCTAGATCGCTATGTTTTCGCTCCTGTTAATACTTCCCCTATATCGCTGTGTTTTCTCGCACATCTGATACATTTTGCCGTATCGCCGTGTTTTCGCACACCTCTCATAATTTCCCCTATATCACCGTGTTCTCGCACACCTCACATACCTTCCCCTATATCACTGTGTTTTCGCGCACGTCCCATTGCTTCCCCTATATCGTTGTGTTTTCGCGCACCTCTCATGCATTCCACTACATAGCTGTGTTTTCTGGCACCTCTGATGCATTCCCCTGTAACGCCAAGTTTTCGCGCAACTCTCATACCAACCCCTATATCGCCATGTTTTTATGCACATCTCATACCGTCTCCTATATCGCTGTGTTTACGCGCACCTCCCATAGCATCCCCTATAACGCTGTGCCTTCGTGCACCTCTCATACCTTCCCCTATATCGCTGTGTTTTCACGCACCTCTCTTATCTTCTCCTATATCACTTTTTTTTTGTACACCTCTCATACCTTCCCCTATATCACTGTGTTTTCGTGCGCCTCCCATAGCATCCCCTATATCGCTGTGCCTTCGTGCACATCTCATACCTTCCCCTATATCGCTGTGTTTTCACACACCTCTCTTAACTTCTCCAATATCACTGTGTTTTCGTGCACATCCCATAGCTTCCACTATATTGCCCTGTTTTTGCGCACCTCTGATGTATTCCACTACATAGCTGTGTATTCTAGCACCTCTGATGCATTCCCCTGTAACGCCAAGTTTTCGCGCAACTCTCACACCTCCCCCTATATCACCATGTTTTTATGCACATCTCATACCGTCTCCTATATCGCTGTGTTTTCGCGTACCTCCCATAGCATCCCCTATATCGCTGTGTTTTCTCGCACCTCTGATATATTCCCCTGTATCGCCGTGGTTTCGCGCACATCCCATAGGTTCCACTATATTGCCCTGTTTTTGCGCACCTCTCATGTCTTCCCCTATATCACGGTGTTTTCGCGCACCTCTCATAGCATCCCCTATATCGCTGTGCATTCGCGCACCTCTCATAACTTCCCCTATATCGCCCTGCTTTCGCGCACCTCCCATACCTTCCCTAATATCGCCGTGTTTTCGTGCACCTCTCATACCTCCCCCTATATCACAGTGTTTTCACGCACCTCTCATAATTTCTCCTATATCGCCTTTTTTTTGCGCACCACTCATGGCTTCCCCAATATCGCCGCGTTTTCATGCACATCTCTTTACGTCCCATATACCGCTGTGTTTTCGCGCACCTCTCATCGCTTCCCCTATATCGCCCTGTTTTTGTGCACATCCCATAGCTTCCACTACATTGCCCTGTTTTCGCGCACCTCTCATGTATTCCACTACATAGCTGTGTTTTCTGGCACCTCTGATGCATTCCCCTGTAACGCCAAGTTTTCGCGCAACTCTCATACCTCCCCCTATATCGCCATGTTTTTATGCACATCTCATACCGTCTCCGATATCGCTGTGTTTTCGTGCACCTCCCATAGCATCCCCCTATATCGCTGTGCCTTCGTGCACCTCTCATACCTTCCCCTATATCGCTGTGTTTTCACACACCTCTCTTAACTTCTCCTATATCACTGTGTTTTCGCGCACGTACCATTGCGTCCCCTATATCGCTGTGTTTTCGCGCACCTTTCATTGCTTCCCCTATATCGCTGTGTTTTCGCGCACCTCCCATAGCATCCCCTATATCGCTGTGTTTTCTCGCACCTCTGATACATTCCCCTGTATCGCCGTGGTTTCGCGCACATCCCATAGGTTCCACTCTATTGCCCTGTTTTTGCGCACCTCTCATGTCTTCCCCTATATCACGGTGTTTTCGCGCACCTCTCATATCTTCCCCTATATCGCTGTGTTTTCATGCACCTCTCATACCTCCCCTATATCGCTGTGTTTTCACACACCTCTCATACCTTCCCCTATATCGCTGTGTTTTCACACACCTCTCATAACTTCTCCTACATCGCTCTGTTTTCAAGCACCTCTCATAACTTCTCCCAATCTCTGTATTTTTGCGCACCTCTCATACCTTCCCCTATATCTCCGTGTTTTCAATCACATCTCATAACGTCCCCTATATCACTGTGTATTCGTGCACCTCCCATAGCATTCCTTATATTGCTGTGCCTTAGCGCACCTCTCATACCTTCCCTATATCGCCCTGTTTTGCACACCTTCCATACCTTCCTCTATATCGCTGTGTTTTCGCACACCTCTCATAACTTCTCCTATATCGCTGTGCTTTTGTGCACCTCTCAGACCTTCCCTAATATCACTGCGTTTTCATGCACATCTCATCACGTCCCCTATATCGCTGTGTTTTCGTGCACCTCTCATACCTTCCCCTATATCGCTGTCTTTTCGCGCACATCCCATAGATTCAATGGTATCGCTGCGTTTTCACGCACCTCTCATAAATTCTCCTATATTGCTGTATTTTTGCTCACCTCTCATAACTTACCGTCTATCGCCGTTTTGTTATGCACATCTCATAACGTCCTCTATATTGCTGTGTATTCGCGCACCTCCCATGACATCCCTTATATCGCTGTGCTTTCGCGCACCTCTCATACCTTCCCAAATATCGCCCTGTTATCGCGCACCTCCCATTCCTTCCCCTATATCGCTGTGTTTTCGTGCATTGTCATACCTTCCCCTATATCGCTGTGTTTTCACACACTTCTCATAGCTTCTCCTATATCGCTGTGTTTTCGTGCACCTTTCATACCTTCCCTTATATCGCTGTGTTTTCACACACCTCTCATACCCTCTCCTATGTCACTGTGTTTTCGTGCAGCTCACATGTCTTAACCTATATCGCTATGTTTTCGCTCCTATCATTACTTCCCCTATATCGCTGTGTTTTCTCGCACATCTGATACATTTTGCCGTATCGCCGTGTTTTCGCACACCTCTCATAATTTCCCCTATATCACCGTGTTCTCGCACACCTCACATACCTTCCCCTATATCACTGTGTTTTCGCGCACGTCCCATTGCTTCCCCTATATCGTTGTGTTTTCGCGCACCTCTCATGCATTCCACTACATAGCAGTGTTTTCTGGCACCTCTGATGCATTCCCCTGTAACGCCAAGTTTTCGCGCAACTCTCATACCAACCCCTATATCGCCATGTTTTTATGCACATCTCATACCGTCTCCTATATCGCCCTGTTTTCGCGCACCTCCCATTCCTTCACATATATCGCCCTGTTTTCGCGCACCTCTCATACCTTCCCCTATATCGCTGTGTTTTCGCGCACCTCTCATACCTTCACTAATATCGTTGCATTTTCATGCACATCTCATCACGTCCCCTATATCGCTATGTATTCACGCACCTCCCATAGCTTCCCCTGTATCGCCATGTTTTTGCTCACCTCTCATAGCTTCCCCTATATCGCCCTGTTTTCGCGCACCTCCCATACTTTCCCGATATCGCTGTGTTTTCGTACTCCTCTCATACCTTCCCCTAAATCGCTGTGTTTTCACACACCTCTCTTAACTTCCCCTATATCGCCCTGTTTTCGCACTCCTCTCATGCATTCCCGTATATCGCTGTGTTTTTGCACACCTCTCATACCTTCCCCAATATCACCGTGTTTTCATGCACATCTCATAACGTCCCCAATGTCGCTGGGTTTTCACGCACCTCTCATAACTTCCCCTATATCGATGTATTTTTGCGCACATCTCATAACTTCCCCTATATCACTGTGCTTTCACGCACCTCCCATAGCTTCGCCTACATCGCTGTTTTCACGCACATCCCTTAGCTTCACCTTGATCGCTGTGTTATTGCTCACCTCTCATAGCTTACCCTATATCGCCGTGTTTTCATGCACATCTCATAACGTCCCCAATGTCGCTGGGTTTTCACGCACCTCTCATAACTTCCCCTATATCGATGTATTTTTGCGCACATCTCATAACTTCCCCTATATCACTGTGCTTTCGCGCACCTCCCATAGCTTCGCCTACATCGCTATTTTCACGCACATCCCTTAGCTTCACCTTGATCGCTGTGTTATTGCTCACCTCTCATAGCTTACCCTATATCGCCGTGTTGTTATGCACATCTCATAACGTCCTCTATATGGCTGTGTATTCGCGCACCTCCCATAGCATCCCTTATATCACTGTGCCTTCGCGCACCTCTCATACCTTCTTAAATATCGTCCTGTTTTCGCGCACCTCCCATTCCTTCACCTATATCGCTGTTTTCGTGCACCTCTCATACCTTCTCCCATATCGCTGTGCCTTCGAGCACCTCTTATACCCTCCCCTATATCGCCGTGTTTTCATGCACATCTCATAACGTCCCCTATATCACTAGGTTTTCACGCACCTCTCATAACTTCCCCTATATCACCCTGTTTTTGCACTCCTCTCATACCTTCCCCTATAAAAATGTGTTTTCACGCTGCTCTCATACCTTCCCCTATATCGCTGTGTTTTCGCACACCTCTCATGGCTTCCCAACTATCGCCGTGTACTCATGCACATCTCATAGCTTTCCCTATATCGCTGTGATTTCGCGCACCTCTCATACCTTCCCCTATATCGATGTATTTTTGCGCACATCTCATAACGTCCCCTTTATCGCTGTGTATTCGCGTACCTCCCATACCATCCCCTATATCACTGTGCCTTCGCGCACCTCTCATGCATTCCCGTATATCGCAGTGTTTTTGCACACCTCTCATACCTTCCCCAATATCACCGTGTTTTCATGTACATCTCATAACGTCCCCAATGTCGCTGGGTTTTCACGCATCTCTCATAACTTCCCCTACATCGCCCTGTTTCACGCTCCTCTCTTACCTTCCCCAATATCACTGTGTTTTCACGCAGCTCTCATACCTTCCCCAAAATCGCTGTGTTTTCGCACACCTCTCATGGCTTCCCGACTATCGCCGTGTATTCATGCACATCTCATACCTTTCCCTAAATCGCTGTGTTTTCGCGCACCTCCCATAGCTTCGCCTACATCGCTGTTTTCATGCACCTCTCATGGCTTCCCCAATATCGCCGTGTTTTCATGCACATCTCTTAATATCCCATATATCGCTGTGTATTCGCGCACCTGCCATAGCATCCTCTACATCGCTGTGCCTTTGCGCACCTCTCATACCTTCTCCTATGTCGCCCTGTTTTCGCACAGTTCCCATACCGTCCCCTATATCACTGTATTTTTGCACACCTCACATGGCTTCCCCAATATCGCCGTGTTTTCACGCACATCTCAAAACGTCTCCTATATCTCTGTGTATTCACGCACCTCACATAGCATCCCCTATATCGCTCTACCTTTGCACATCACTCATACCTTCCCCTATATCGCCCTTTTTCCCGTGCACCTCCCATGGCTTCGCCTACATCGCTGTGTATTTGCGCACCTCTCATACCTTCCCCTATATCGCCCTGTTTTTGCGCACATCCCATAACTTCACCTTTATCGCTGTGTTATTGCTTACCTCTCATACCTTCCCCTATATCGCCCTGTTTTCGCTCACATCCCATAACTTCACCTTTATCGCTGTCTTTTCGCGCACATCCCATAGATTCACCTTTATCCCTGTGTTATTGCTCACCTCTCATAGGTTCCCCTGTATCGCCGTGTTTTTGCTCACCTCTCATAGCTTCCCCTATATCGCCGTGTTTTCGCGCACCTCTCATGTCTTCACCTAGATCGCTATGCTTTCGCTCCTCTCAATACTTCCCCTATATTGCTGTGTTTTCTCGCACATCTGATACATTTTGCCATATTGCCGTGTTTTCGCACACCTCTCATAATTTCCCCTATATCACCGTGTTCTCGCACACCTCTCATACCTTCCCCTATATCACTGTGCCTTCGCGCTCCTCTCATGCATTCCCGTATACCGCTGTGTTTTTGCACACCTCTCATACCTTCCCCAATATCACCGTGGTTTCATGCACATCGCATAACGTCCCCTATGTCGTTGGGTTTTCACGCACCTCTCATAACCTTTCCTATATCACCCTTTTTTCGCGCTCCTCTGATACCTTCCCCTATATCGCTGTGTTTTCGCACACCTCTCATGGCTTCCCGACCATCGCCGTGTATTGATGCACATCTCATACCTTCCCCTATATCGCTGTGCTTTCTCGCACCTCCCATAGCTTCGCCTACATTGCTGTTTTCGCGCACCTCTCATACCTTCCCCTATATCGATGCATTTTTACGCATATCTCATATCTTCCCCTATATTGATGTGTTTTCATGCACATCTCACAAGATCCCCTATATCGCTGTGTATTTGCGCACCGCCCATAGAATCTCCTATATCACTGTGCCTTCGGGCACCTCTCATGCATTCCTCTATATCTCCTTGTTTTCGCGCACCTCCCATACCTTCCCCGATATCGCTGTGTTTTCATGCTCCTCTCCTAACTTCCCCTATATTGCTGTGTTTTCACGCCCCTCTCTTAACTTCTCCTATATCGCTGTGTTTTTGCACACCTCTCATACCTTCCCCTATATCGTTGTGTTTTCAGGCACCTCTCATGGCTTCCCCAATATCGCCGTGTATTCATGCACATCTCATACCATCCCCTATATCGTTGTGTTTTCGCGCACCTCCCATAGCTTCGCCTACATCGCTGTTTTCGCGCACATCCCATAGCTTCACCTTGATCGCTGTGTTATTGCTCACCTCCCATAGCTTACCCTATATCGCCGTGTTTTCGCGCACCTCACATGTCTTCACCTATATCGCTATGTTTTTGCTCCAATCATTACTTCCCCTATATCGCTGTGTTTTCTCGCACAATAGATACATTCTCCTGCATTGCCATGCTTTTACGCACCTCTTACAATTTTCCCTATATCGCCGTGTTCTCGCACACCTCTCATACCTTCACCTGTATCACTGTTTTTTTGCGCATGTCCCATAGCGTCCCCTATATCGCTGTGTTTTCTCGCGCATCTGATACATTCCCCTGTATCGCTGTGTATTCGCGCACCTCCCATAGCATCCCTTGTATTGCTGTGACTTTGTGCACCTCTCATACCCTCCCCTATATCGCCTCGTTTTCGCACACCTTCCATACCTTACCCTATATCGCTGTGTTTTCATGCACCTCTCATAATTTCTCCTATATCGCCGTATTTTTGCACACCTCTCATGGCTTCCCCAATATCGCCGTGTTTTCATGCACATCTCTTAATATCCCATATATCGCTTGTATTCTCGCACCTGCCATAGCATCCTCTACATCGCTGTGCCTTTGCACACCTCTCATACCTTCTCCTATGTCGCCCTGTTTTCGCACAGCTCCCATACCGTCCCCTATATCGCTGTATTTTTGCACACCTCACATGGCTTCCCCAATATCACCGTGTTTTCACGCACATCTCATAACGTCTCCTATATCTCTGTGTATTCACGCACCTCACATAGCATCCCCTATATTGCAGTGCCTTTGCGCATCACTCATACCTTCCCCTATATTGCCCTGTTTCCCGCGCACCTCCCATGGCTTTGCCTACATCGCTGTGTTTTTGCGCACCTCTCATACCTTCCCCTATATCGCCCTGTTTTCGCGCACATCCCATAACTTCACCTTTATCGCTGTGTTATTGCTTACCTCTCATAGCTTCCCCTATATCGCCGTGTTTTCGCGCACCTCTCATGTCTTCACCTATATCGCTGTGTTTCCGCTCCTTTCATTACTTCCCCTATATCTCTCTGTGTTCTTGCACATCTGATACAGTTCCCTGTATCAACGTGTTTTCGCGCACCTCTCATACCTTCCCCTATATTGCCGTGTTCTCGCACACCTCTCATATCTTCCCCTATATCACTGTGTTTTCGCGCACGTCCAATAGCGTCCCCTATATCGCTGTGTTTTCATGCATCTCTCATGTCTTCCCCTATATCGCTGTGTATTCGCGCACCACCCATAGCATCCCCTATATCGCTGTGTTTTCGCGCACCTCCCATACCGTCCCCTATATCGCTGTATTTTCGCACACCTCTCATGGCTTCCCCAATATCGCCGTGTTTTCAAGCACATCTCATAACGTCTCCTATATCTCTGTGTATTCACGCACCTCCCATAGCATCCCCTATATAGCTGTGCCTTCGTGCATCGCTCATACCTTCCCCTATATCGCCCTGTTTCCCGTGCACCTCCCATGGCTTCGCCTACATCGCTGTGTTTTTGTGCACCTCTCATACCTTCCCCTATATCGCCGTGTTTTCGCGCACCTCTCATTTCTTCACCTAGATCGCTATGTTTTCGCTCCTCTTAATACTTCCCCTATATCGCTGTGTTTTCTCGCACATCTGATACATTTTGCCGTATCGCCGTGTTTTCGCACACCTCTCATAATTTCCCCTATATCACCGTGTTCTCCCACACCACTCATACCTTCCCCTATATCACTGTGTTTTCGCGCACGTCCCATTGCTTCCCCTATATCGTTGTGTTTTCGCGCACCTCACATAGCTTCCCCTATATCGCCCTGCTTTCGTGCACATCCCATAGCTTCCACTATATTGCCCTGTTTTTGCGCACCTCTGATGTATTCCACTACATAGCTGTGTTTTCTAGCACCTCTGATGCATTCCCCTGTAACGCCAAGTTTTCGCGCAACTCTCACACCTCCCCCTATATCACCATGTTTTTATGCACATCTCATACCGTCTCCTATATCGCTGTGTTTTCGCGCACCTCCCATAGCATCCCCTATATCGCGTTGTTTTTTCGCACCTTTGATACATTCCCCTGTATCGCCGTGGTTTCGCGCACATCCCATTGGTTCCACTATATTGCCCTGTTTTTGTGCACCTCTCATGTCTTCCCCTATATCACGGTGTTTTCGCGCACCTCTCATAGCATCCCTTATATCGCTGTGCATTCGCGCACCTCTCATAACTTCCCCTAATATCACCGTGTTTTCACGCACCTCTCATAATTTCTCCTATATCGCCGTATTTTTGCGCACCACATATGGCTTCCCCAATATCGCCGCGTTTTCATGCACATCTCTTTACGTCCCATATATCGCTGTGTATTCGCGCAACTGCCATGGCATCCCCTATATCGCTGTGCCTTCGCGCACCTCTCATACCTTCCCCTATGTCGCCCTGTTTTCGCACACCTCCCATACCGTCCCCTATATCGCTGTATTTTTGCACACCTCTCATGGCTTCCCCAGTATCGCCGTGTTTTCATGCACATCTCATAATGTCTCCTACATCTGTGTGTATTCACGCACCTCCCACAGCATCCTCTATATTGCTGTGCCTTCGCGCATCGCTCATACCTTCCCCTATATCGCCCTGTTTCCCGTGCACCTCCCATGGCTTCGCCTAAATGGCTGTGTTTTTGCACACCTCTCATACCTTCCCCTATATCGCCGTGTTTTCGCGCACCTCTCATGTTTTCACCTATATCGCTATGTTTCCGCTCCTCTCATTACTTCCCCTATATCGCTCTGTGTTCTTGCACTTCTGATACAGTTCCCTGTATCAACGTGTTTTCGCGCACCCTCTCATAATTTCACCTATATCGCCGTGTTCTCGCACACCTCTCATATCTTACCCTATATCACTGTGTTTTCGCGCACGTCCAATAGCGTCCCCTATATCGCTCTGTTTTCACGCACCTCTCATGTCTTCCCCATATCACTGTGTTTTCGTGCATCTCCCATTCCATCCCCTATATTGCTGTGTTTCGCACACGTCTCATACCTTTCCCTATATCGCTCTGTTTTCGAGCACTTCCCATACCTTCGCCTATATCGCTGTATTTTCGTGTACCTCTCATAACTCCCCTTATATCGCTGTGTTTTCAAGCACCTCTCATAACTTCCCCTGTATTGCTGTATTTTTGCGCACCTCTCATAACTTCCCCTATATTGCCGTGTTTTTATGCACATCTCATAACTTCCCCTATATCGCTGTGTATTCGCGCACATCCCATAGCATCCCTTATAATGCTGTGCCTTCGCGCACCTCTCATACCTTCCCCTATATCGCCCCGTTTTCGCGCACCTTCCATATCTTCCCCTATATCGCTGTGTTTTCATGCACCTCTCATACCTCCCCTATATCGCATGTTTTCGCACACCTCTCATGTCTTCACCTAGATCGCTATGTTTTCGATCCTCTCAATACTTCCCCTATATCGCTGTGTTTTCTCGCACATCTGATACATTCTCCTGTATTGCCATGTTTTCGCGCACCTCTTACAAATTCCCCTATATCGCCATGTTCTCGCACAGCTCTCATACCTTCCCCATATCACTGTTTTTTTGCGCATGTCCCATAGCGTCCCCTATATCGCTGTGTTTTCTCGCACCTCTGATACATTCCCCTGTATCGCCGTGGTTTCGCGCACATCCCATACGTTCCACTATATTGCCCTGTTTTTGCATACCACTCATGTCTTCCCCTATATTACGGTGTTTTCGCGCACCTCTCATAGCATCCCCTATATCGCTGTGCCTTCGCGCACCTCTCATAACTTCCACTATATTGCCCTGTTTTCGCGCACCTCCCATACCTTCCCCAATATCGCTGTGTTTTCGTGCACCTCTCATACCTTCCCTGATATCGCTGTGTTTTCAAGCACCTCTCATAACTTCTCCTATATCTCTGTATTTTTGCGCAGCTCTTATACCTTCCTCTCTATTGCCGTGTTTTCATGCACATCTCATAACGTCCCCTATATCGCTTTGTATTTGTGCACCTCCCATAGCATTCCTTATATTGCTGTGCCTTAGCGCACCTCTCATACCTTCCCCTACCTCGCCCTGTTTTGCGCACCTTCCATACCTTCCCCTATATCGCTGTGTTTTCGCACACCTCTCATAACTTCTCCTATATCGCTGTGCTTTTGTGCACCTCTCAGACCTTCCCTAATATCACTGCGTTTTCATGCACATCTCATCACGTCCCCTATATCGTTGTGTTTTCGTGCACCTCTCATACCTTCCCCTATATCGCTGTCTTTTCGCGCACATCCCATAGATTCACTGGTATCGCTGCGTTTTCACGCACCTCTCATAAATTCTCCTATATTGCTGTATTTTTGCGCACCTCTCATAACTTTCCGTCTATCGCCGTGTTGTTATGCACATCTCATAACGTCCTCTATATTGCTGTGTATTCGCGCACCACCCATAGCATCCCCTATATCGCTGTGTTTTCGCGCACCTCCCATACCGTCCCCTATATCGCTGTATTTTCGCACACCTCTCATGGCTTCCCCAATATCGCCGTGTTTTCAAGCACATCTCATAACGTCTCCTATATCTCTGTGTATTCACGCACCTCCCATAGCATCCCCTATATAGCTGTGCCTTCGTGCATCGCTCATACCTTCCCCTATATCGCCCTGTTTCCCGTGCACCTCCCATGGCTTCGCCTACATCGCTGTGTTTTTGTGCACCTCTCATACCTTCCCCTATATCGCTGTGTTTTCGCGCACCTCTCATTTCTTCACCTAGATCGCTATGTTTTCGCTCCTCTTAATACTTCCCCTATATCGCTGTGTTTTCTCGCACATCTGATACATTTTGCCGTATCGCCGTGTTTTCGCACACCTCTCATAATTTCCCCTATATCACCGTGTTCTCCCACACCACTCATACCTTCCCCTATATCACTGTGTTTTCGCGCACGTCCCATTGCTTCCCCTATATCGTTGTGTTTTCGCGCACCTCACATAGCTTCCCCTATATCGCCCTGCTTTCGTGCACATCCCATAGCTTCCACTATATTGCCCTGTTTTTGCGCACCTCTGATGTATTCCACTACATAGCTGTGTTTTCTAGCACCTCTGATGCATTCCCCTGTAACGCCAAGTTTTCGCGCAACTCTCACACCTCCCCCTATATCACCATGTTTTTATGCACATCTCATACCGTCTCCTATATCGCTGTGTTTTCGCGCACCTCCCATAGCATCCCCTATATCGCGTTGTTTTTTCGCACCTCTGATACATTCCCCTGTATCGCCGTGGTTTCGCGCACATCCCATTGGTTCCACTATATTGCCCTGTTTTTGTGCACCTCTCATGTCTTCCCCTATATCACGGTGTTTTCGCGCACCTCTCATAGCATCCCTTATATCGCTGTGCATTCGCGCACCTCTCATAACTTCCCCTAATATCACCGTGTTTTCACGCACCTCTCATAATTTCTCCTATATCGCCGTATTTTTGCGCACCACATATGGCTTCCCCAATATCGCCGCGTTTTCATGCACATCTCTTTACGTCCCATATATCGCTGTGTATTCGCGCAACTGCCATAGCATCCCCTATATCGCTGTGCCTTCGCGCACCTCTCATACCTTCCCCTATGTCGCCCTGTTTTCGCACACCTCCCATACCGTCCCCTATATCGCTGTATTTTTGCACACCTCTCATGGCTTCCCCAGTATCGCCGTGTTTTCATGCACATCTCATAATGTCTCCTACATCTGTGTGTATTCACGCACCTCCCACAGCATCCTCTATATTGCTGTGCCTTCGCGCATCGCTCATACCTTCCCCTATATCGCCCTGTTTCCCGTGCACCTCCCATGGCTTCGCCTAAATGGCTGTGTTTTTGCACACCTCTCATACCTTCCCCTATATCGCCGTGTTTTCGCGCACCTCTCATGTTTTCACCTATATCGCTATGTTTCCGCTCCTCTCATTACTTCCCCTATATCGCTCTGTGTTCTTGCACTTCTGATACAGTTCCCTGTATCAACGTGTTTTCGCGCACCTCTCATAATTTCACCTATATCGCCGTGTTCTCGCACACCTCTCATATCTTACCCTATATCACTGTGTTTTCGCGCACGTCCAATAGCGTCCCCTATATCGCTCTGTTTTCACGCACCTCTCATGTCTTCCCCAATATCACTGTGTTTTCGTGCATCTCCCATTCCATCCCCTATATTGCTGTGTTTCGCACACGTCTCATACCTTTCCCTATATCGCTCTGTTTTCGAGCACCTCCCATACCTTCGCCTATATCGCTGTATTTTCGTGTACCTCTCATAACTCCCCTTATATCGCTGTGTTTTCAAGCACCTCTCATAACTTCCCCTGTATTGCTGTATTTTTGCGCACCTCTCATAACTTCCCCTATATTGCCGTGTTTTTATGCACATCTCATAACTTCCCCTATATCGCTGTGTATTCGCGCACATCCCATAGCATCCCTTATAATGCTGTGCCTTCGCGCACCTCTCATACCTTCCCCTATATCGCCCCGTTTTCGCGCACCTTCCATATCTTCCCCTATATCGCTGTGTTTTCATGCACCTCTCATACCTCCCCTATATCGCTGTGTTTTCACACACCTCTCATACCTTCCCCTATATCGCTGTGTTTTCACACACCTCTCATAACTTCTCCTACATCGCTGTGTTTTTGTGCACCTCTCATATCTACCACAATATCGCTGAGTTTTAATGCACATCTGATCACGTCCCCTATATCGCTGTATATTCACGCACCTCCCATAGCATCCCCTATATCGCTGTGCCTTGCGCACCTCTCATATCTTCCCCTATATCGCTGTCTTTTCGCGCACATCCCATAGATTCAGCTTTATCGCTGTGTTATTGCTCACCTCTCATAGCTTCCCCTGTATCGCCGTGTTTTTGCTCACCTCTCATAGCTTCCCCTATATCGCATGTTTTCGCACACCTCTCATGTCTTCACCTAGATCGCTATGTTTTCGATCCTCTCAATACTTCCCCTATATCGCTGTGTTTTCTCGCACATCTGATACATTCTCCTGTATTGCCATGTTTTCGCGCACCTCTTACAAATTCCCCTATATCGCCATGTTCTCGCACAGCTCTCATACCTTCCCCATATCACTGTTTTTTTGCGCATGTCCCATAGCGTCCCCTATATCGCTGTGTTTTCTCGCACCTCTGATACATTCCCCTGTATCGCCGTGGTTTTGCGCACATCCCATACGTTCCACTATATTGCCCTGTTTTTGCATACCACTCATGTCTTCCCCTATATTACGGTGTTTTCGCGCACCTCTCATAGCATCCCCTATATCGCTGTGCCTTCGCGCACCTCTCATAACTTCCACTATATTGCCCTGTTTTCGCGCACCTCCCATACCTTCCCCAATATCGCTGTGTTTTCGTGCACCTCTCATACCTTCCCTGATATCGCTGTGTTTTCAAGCACCTCTCATAACTTCTCCTATATCTCTGTATTTTTGCGCAGCTCTTATACCTTCCTCTCTATTGCCGTGTTTTCATGCACATCTCATAACGTCCCCTATATCGCTTTGTATTTGTGCACCTCCCATAGCATTCCTTATATTGCTGTGCCTTAGCGCACCTCTCATACCTTCCCCTACATCGCCCTGTTTTGCGCACCTTCCATACCTTCCCCTATATCGCTGTGTTTTCGCACACCTCTCATAACTTCTCCTATATCGCTGTGCTTTTGTGCACCTCTCAGACCTTCCCTAATATCACTGCGTTTTCATGCACATCTCATCACGTCCCCTATATCGTTGTGTTTTCGTGCACCTCTCATACCTTCCCCTATATCGCTGTCTTTTCGCGCACATCCCATAGATTCACTGGTATCGCTGCGTTTTCACGCACCTCTCATAAATTCTCCTATATTGCTGTATTTTTGCGCACCTCTCATAACTTTCCGTCTATCGCCGTGTTGTTATGCACATCTCATAACGTCCTCTATATTGCTGTGTATTCGCGCACCTCCCATGGCATCCCTTATATCGCTGTGCCTTCGCGCACCTCTCATACCTTCCCAAATATCGCCCTGTTATCGCGCACCTCCCATTCCTTCCCCTATATTGCTGTGTTTTCGTGCATTGTCATACCTTCCCCTATATCGCTGTGTTTTCACACACTTCTCATAGCTTCTCCTATATCGCTGTGTTTTCGTGCACCTTTCATACCTTCCCTTATATCGCTGTGTTTTCACACACCTCTCATACCTTCTCCTATATCACTGTGTTTTTGTGCACCTCTCATACCTTCCCTAATATCGCTGAGTTTTCATGCACATCTCATCACTTGCCCTATATCACTGTGTATTCGTGCTCCTCCCATAGCATCCCCTATATCACTGTGCCTTGCGCACCTGTCATATCTTCCCCTATATCGCTGTCTTTTCGCGCACATCCCATAGATTCTCCTCTATCGCTGTGTTATTGCTCACCTCTCATAGCTTCCCCTGTATTGCCGTGTTTTTGCTCACCTCACATGTCTTCACCTAGATCGCTATGTTTTCGCTCCTCTCAATACTTCCCCTATATCGCTGAGTTTTCTCGCACAATAGATACATTCTCCCGTATCGCCGTGTTTTTGCACACCTCTCATAATTTCCCCTAAATCGCCGTGTTCTCGCACGCCTCTCATACCTTCCCCTATATCACTGTGTTTTCGCGCACGTCCCATAGCGTCCCCCATATTGCTGTGTTTTCGCGCACCTCTCATACCTTCCCCTATATCGCCCTGTTTTCGCGCACATACCATACCTTCCACTATATTGTCCTGTTTTCGCGCACCTCTCATGTCTTCCACTACATCGCTGTGTTTTCTGGCACCTCTGATGCATTCCCCTGTAACGCCAAGTTTTCGCGCACCTCTCATACTTTCCCCTATATCGCCGTGTTTACGCGCACCTCTCATACCTCCTCCTATATCGCCATGTTTTTATGCACATCTCATACCGTCTCCTATATCGCTGTGTTTTCGCGCACCTCCCATAGCATCCCCTATATCGCTGTGCCTTCGTTCACCTCTCATACCTTCCCTTATATCGCCCAGTTTTCGCGCACCTCCTATACCTTCCCTTATATCGCCCTTCCCCTATATTGCCCTGTTTTCACGCACCTCCCATACCTTCCCTTATATTGCTGCGTTTTCGTGTACCTCTCATACCTCCCCCTATATCGTTGTGTTTTCACGCAACTCTCATAACTTCTCCTATATTTCTGTATTTTTCAGCACCTCTCATAACTTCCCCTATATCGCGGTGATTTTATGCACATCTCATAACGTCCCCTATATCGCTGTGTATTCGTGCACCTCCCATACCTTCCCTAATACCTTTGCGTTTTCATGCACATCTCATCACGTCCCCTATATCACTGTGTATTCGCGCACATCCCATAGTATTCCCTCTATCGCTGTGCCTTGCGCACCTCTCATTGCTTCCCCTATATCGCTGTGTTTTCGCGCACCTCTCTTAACTTCTCCTATATCGCTGTGTTTTTGCACACCTCTCATACCTTGCCCTATATCGCTGTGTTTTCAGGCACCTCTCATGGCTTCCCCAATATCGCCGTGTATTCATGCACATCTCATACCGTCCCCTATATCGCTGTGTTTTTGCGCACCTCCCATAGCTTCGCCTACATCGCTGTTATTGCGCACATCCCATAGCTTCACCTTGATCGCTGTGTTATTGCTCACCTCTCATAGCTTACCCTATATCACCGAGTTTTTGCGCACCTCGCATGTCTTCACCTATATCGCTATGTTTTCGCTCCTATCATTACTTCCCCTATATCGCTGTGTTTTCTCGCACCTCTGATACATTCTCCTGTATTGCCATGTTTTCGCGCACCTCTTACAATTTCCCCTATATCGCCGTGTTCTCGCACACCTCTCATACCTTCCCCATATCACTGTTTATTTGCGCATGTCCCATAGCGTCCCCTATATCGCTGTGTTTTCTCGCACCTCTGATACATTCCCCTGTATCGTTGTGCTTTCGCGCACACCGATAGGTTCCACTATATTGCCCTGTTTTTGCGCACCTGTCATGTCTTCCCCTTTCTCACGGTGTTTTCGCGCACCTCTCATAGCATCCCCTATATCGCTGTGCCTTCGCGCACCTCTCATAACTTCCCCTATATCGCCCGGTTTTCGCGCACCACCCATATCTTCCCCAATATTGCTGTGTTTTCCTGCACCTCTCATACCTTCTGCTATATCACTTTATTTTTGTGCAGCTCTTATACCTTCCCCTATATTGCCGTGTTTTCATGCACATCTCATAGCGTCCCCTATATCGCTGTCCCTTCGCACACCTCTCATCCCTTCACCTATATCGCTGTATTTTCGCACACCTCTCATAACTTCTCCTTTATCGCTGTGTTTTTGTGCACCTCTCATACCTTCCCTAATATCACTGCATTTTCATGCACATCTCATCACGTCCCCTATATCTCTGTGTATTCACGCACCTCCCATAGCATCCCCTATATCGCTGTGCCTTGCGCACCACTCATACCTTTCCCTATATCGCCCTGTTTTCCGTGAACCTCCCATAGCTTCGCCTACATCGCTGTGTTTTTGCGCACCTCATACCTTCCCCTATATCACCGTGTTTCCGCGCACCGCTCATTTCTTCACCTGTATCGCTGTGTTTCCGCTCCTCTCATTACTTTCCCTATATCGCTCTGTGTTCTCGCACTTCTGATACAGATCCCTGTATCAACGTGTTTTCGCGCACCTCTCATAATTTCACCTATATCACCGTGTTCTCGCACACCTCTCATACCTTCCCTTATATCACTGTGGTTTTGCGCATGTCCCATAGCTTCCCCTATATCGCTGTGCCTTGCGCACCTCTCATAGCTTCCCCTATGTCGCTGTCTTTTTGTGCACATCCCATAGATTCACCTTTATCGCTGTGTTATTGCTCACCTCTCATAGCTTCCCCTATATCGCCGTGTTGTTATGCACATCTCATAACGTCCTCTATATCGCTGTATATTCGCGCACCTCCCATAGCTTCCCTTATATCGCTGTGCTTTCGCGCACCTCTCATACCTTCCCAAATATCGCCCTGTTTTCGCGCACCTCCCATTCCTTCACCTATATCGCTGTTTTCGTGCAGCTCTCATGCATTCCCGTATACCGCTGTGTTTTTGCACACCTCTCATACCTTCCCCAATATCACCATGTTTCCATGCACATCTCATAACGTCCCCAATGTCGCTGGGTTTTCACGCACCTCTCATAACCTCCCCTCTATCGCCCTGTTTTCGCGCTCTTCTCATACCTTCCCCTATATCACTGTGTTTTCACGCAGCTCTGATACCTTCCCCTATATCGCTGTGTTTTCGCACACCTCTCATGGCTTCCCGACTATCGCCGTGTTTTCATGCACATCTCATAACGTCTCCTATATCTCTGTGTATTCACGCACCTCCCATAGCATCCCCTATATCGCTGTGCCTTCACGCACCGCTCATACCTTCCCCTATATCGCCCTGTTTCCCACGCACCTCTCATGGCTTCGCATACATCGCTGTGTTTTTGCGCACCTCTCATATCTTCCCCTATATCGCCCTGTTTTCGCGCACATCCCATAACTTCAACTTTATCGCTGTGTTATTGCTTACCTCTCATAGCTTCCCCTATATTGCCGTGTTTTCGCGCACCTCTCATGTCTTCACCTATATCGCTGTGTTTCCGCTCCTCTCATTACTTCCCCTATATCGCTGTGTTCTCGCACTTCTGATACTGTTCCCTGTATCAACGTGTTCTCGCAAACCTCTCATATTTTCCCCTATATTGCTGTGTTTTCGTGCACCTCCCATACCATCCCCTATATAGCTGTGCCTTCGCACACCTCTCATACCTTTCCCTATATCACCGTTTTCGAGCACCTCCCATAACTTCCCTTATATCGCTGTGTTTTCGTGTACCTCTTATACCTCCCCTTATATCGCTGTGTTTTCACGCACCTCTCATACCTTCTCCTGCATTGCTGTATTTTTGTGTACCTCTCATAACTTCCCCTATATTGCCGTGTTTTTATGCACATCTCATAACGTCCCCTATATCGCTGTGTATTCGCGCACCTCCCATTGCATCCCCTATATCACTGTGCCTTCGCGCACCTCTCATACCTTCCCCAATATCGCAGTTTTCGCGCACCTCCGATTCCTTCCCCTATATCGCTGTGTTTTCGTGCACCTTTCATACCTTCCCCTATATCGCTGTGTTTTCACACACCTCTCATAACTTCCCTAATATCGCTGACTTTTCATGCACATCTCATCACGTCCCCTATATCGCTGTGTATTCGCGCACCTCCCATAGCATTCCCTATATCGCTGTGCCTTGCGCACCTCTCATAGCTTCCCCTATATCGCTGTATTTTTGCGCACATCCCATAGATTCAGCTTTATCGCTGTGTTATTGCTCACCTCTCATAGCTTCCCCTGTATCGCCGTGTTTTTGCTCACCTCTCATGTCTTCACCTAGATCGCTATGTTTTCGCTCCTCTCAATACTTCCCCTATATCGCTGTGTTTTCTCGCACAATTGATACATTCTCTTGTATTGCCATGTTTTCGCACACTTCTTACAATTTCCCCTATATCGCCGTGTTCACGCACACCTCTCATACCTTCCCCTATATCACTTTTTTTGCGCATGTCCCATAGCTTCCCCTATATCACTGTGTTTTCGCGCACCTACCATAACTTCCCCTATATCGCCCTGTTATCAGGCACATCGCCGAGCTTCCACTATATTGCCCTGTTTTCACGCACCTCTCATGTCTTCCCCTGTATCACTGTGTTTTCGCACACCTCCCATAACATACCCTATATTGCTGTGCCTTCGCACACCTCTCATACCTTCCTCTATATCGCCTTATTTGCGAGCACCTCCCATACCTTCCCCTTATCGCTGTGTTTTCGTGTACCTCTCATACCTTCCCCTATATCACTATGTATTCACGCACGTCCCTTAGCGTACCCTATATCGCTGTGTATTCACGCACCTCTCATACCTTCCCCTATAT
Source organism: Mobula birostris (assembly GCF_030028105.1). Classification (NCBI taxonomy): domain Eukaryota; kingdom Metazoa; phylum Chordata; class Chondrichthyes; order Myliobatiformes; family Myliobatidae; genus Mobula; species Mobula birostris. The sequence goes on from NW_027277443.1 coordinate 27,895, forward strand.
CGCCCTGTTTTCGCGCACAACCCATACCTTCCACTATATTGCCCTGTTTTCGCGCACCTCTCATGTCTTCCACTACATCGCTGTGTTTTCTCGCACCTCTGATGCATTCCCATGTAACACCAAGTTTTCGCGCACCTCTCATACTTTCCCCTATATCGCCGTGTTTACGCGCACCTCTCATACCTCCCCGTATATCGCCATGTTTTTATGCACATCTCATACCGTCTCCTATATCGCTGTGTTTTCGCACACC
>NW_027277444.1:0-28143 GCF_030028105.1 Mobula birostris
TTGCTAAACAAGATTATGCTCTCAGAAAACAACTTTTTTGTTTTGAATAACTGAGTGATGCAACAGGTGTCAAACATCTCAGGATCATGTGGGGAGTTATACTAAGATGTTTCCATAAGGTTTGCAGTCAGTACCTTTGAGTAAAATTGAAATGTATACTTCACTTATTGCTAAACAACAGTTTGCTCTGAGAAATCAACTTTCTTGTTTTAAATAACTGAGTGATAGAACAGGTGTCAAACACCTCAGGATCATGTGGGGAGTTATGCTATGATGTTTCCATAAGGTTTGCAGTCAGTAACTTTGAGTAAAATTGAAATGTATACTTCATTCATTGCTAAACAACATTATGCTCTCAGAAAACAACTTTTTTGTCTTGAATACCTGAGTGATATAACAGCAGTCAAACAGCTCAGGATCATGTGGGGAGTAATATTAAGATGTTTCCATAAGGTTTGCATTCAGTACTTTGGAGTAAAATTGAAGCTATACTTTTAGTGCCAAAGCACTGCATTCACAGAGAAATCAACTTTTTTGTCTTAAACACCTGAGTGATATAAATGGTGTGAAACATCTCAGGATCATGTTGGGAGTTATATTAAGATGTTTACAATCGGTTTGCAGTCAGTACCTTTGAGTTAAATTGAAATGTATACTTTATTCAATGCGATTGCACTCTGTGCAACGAGAAATCAACTTTTTTATTTTGAATACCTGAGTGATATAATAGGAGTCAAACATCTCAGGATCATGTGGGGAGTTATGCTATGATGTTTCCATAAGGTTTGCAGTCAGTACCTTTGAGTTAAATTGAAATGTATACTTTATTCAATGCGATTGACCTCTGTGCACCGAGAAATCAACTTTTTTATCTTGAATACCTGAGTGATATAATAGGAGTCAAACATCTCAGGATCATGTGGGGAGTTATGCTATGATGTTTCCATAAGGTTTACAGTCAGTACCTTTGAGTAAAATTGAAATGTATACTTCATTCATTGCTAAACCAGATTATGCTCTGAGAACAGAACTTTTTTGTTTTGAACAACTGAGTGATGCAACAGGTGTCAAACATCCCAGGATAATGTGGTGAGTTATGCTATGTTGTTTCCATAAGGTTTGCAGTCAGTAACTTTGAGTAAAATTGAAATGTATACTTCATTCAATGCTGAAGCTCTGGATGCTCTGAGAAATCAACTTTTTTGTCTTGAATACCTAAATGATGTATCAGATGTCAAACATCTCAGGATCATGTGGAGAGTTATACTAAGATGTTTCCATAAGGTTTGCAGTCAGTAGCTTTGAGTAAAATTGAAATGTATTCTTCATTCATTGCTAAACCAGATTATGCTCTGAGAACAGAACTTTTTTGTTTTGAATAACTGAGTGATCCAAAAGGTGTCAAACATCTCAGGATAATGTGGGGAGTTATGCTATGATGTTTCCATAAGGTTTGCAGTCAGTACCTTTGAGTAAAATTGAAATGTATACTTCATTCATTGCTAAACAACATTATGCTCTCAGAAAACAACTTTTTTGTCTTGAATACCTGAGTGATATAACAGCAGTCAAACAGCTCAGGATCATGTGGGGAGTAATATTAAGATGTTTCCATAAGGTTTGCATTCAGTACTTTAGAGTAAAATTGAAGCTATACTTTTAGTGCCAAAGCACTGCATTCACAGAGAAATCAACTTTTTTGTCTTAAACACCTGAGTGATATAAATGGTGTGAAACATCTCAGGATCATGTTGGGAGTTATATTAAGATGTTTACAATCGGTTTGCAGTCAGTACCTTTGAGTTAAATTGAAATGTATACTTTATTCAATGCGATTGACCTCTGTGCACCGAGAAATCAACTTTTTTATCTTGAATACCTGAGTGATATAATAGGAGTCAAACATCTCAGGATCATGTGGGGAGTTATGCTATGATGTTTCCATAAGGTTTGCAGTCAGTACCTTTGAGTAAAATTGAAATGTATACTTCATTCATTGCTAAACCAGATTATGCTCTGAGAACAGAACTTTTTTGTTTTGAACAACTGAGTGATGCAACAGGTGTCAAACATCCCAGGATAATGTGGTGAGTTATGCTATGTTGTTTCCATAAGGTTTGCAGTCAGTACCTTTGAGTAAAATTGAAATGTATACTTCATTCAATGCTGAAGCTCTGGATGCTCTGAGAAATCAACTTTTTTGTCTTGAATACCTAAATGATGTAACAGGTGTCAAACATCTCAGGATGATGTGGGGAGTTATACTAAGAGGTTTCCATAAGGTTTGCAGTCAATACCTTTGAGTAAAATTGAAATGTATAGTTCATTCATTGGTAAAGAAGATTATGCTCTGAGAAAACAACTTTTTTGTTTTGAATACCTGAGTGATGCAACAGGTGTCAAACATCTCAGGATCATGTGGGGAGTTATGCTATGTTGTTTCCATAAGGTTTGCAGTCAGTACCTTTGAGTAAAATTGAAATGTATACTTCATTCATTGCTAAACAACATTATGCTCTCAGAGAACAACTTTTTTGTCTTGAATACCTGAGTGATATAACAGCAGTCAAACAGCTCAGGATCATGTGGGGAGTAATATTAAGATGTTTCCATAAGGTTTGCATTCAGTACTTTGGAGTAAAATTGAAGCTATACTTTTAGTGCCAAAGCACTGCATTCACAGAGAAATCAACTTTTTTGTCTTAAACACCTGAGTGATATAAATGGTGTGAAACATCTCAGGATCATGTTGGGAGTTATATTCAGATGTTTACAATCGGTTTGCAGTCAGTACCTTTGAGTTAAATTGAAATGTATACTTTATTCAATGCGATTGCACTCTGTGCAACGAGAAATCAACTTTTTTATCTTGAATACCTGAGTGATATAATAGGAGTCAAACATCTCAGGATCATGTGGTGAGTTATGCTATGATGTTTCCATAAGGTTTGCAGTCAGTACCTTTGAGTAAAATTGAAATGTATACTTCATTCAATGCTGAAGCTCTGGATGCTCTGAGAAATCAACTTTTTTGTCTTGAATACCTAAATGATGTAACAGATGTCAAACATCTCAGGATCATGTGGAGAGTTATACTAAGATGTTTCCATAAGGTTTGCAGTCAGTACCTTTGAGTAAAATTGAAATGTATTCTTCATTCATTGCTAAACCAGATTATGCTCTGAGAACAGAACTTTTTTGTTTTGAATAACTGAGTGATGCAACAGGTGTCAAACATCTCCGGATAATGTGGGGAGTTATGCTATGATGTTTCCATAAGGTTTGCAGTCAGTACCTTTGAGTAAAATTGAAATGTATACTTCATTCATTGCTAAACAACATTATGCTCTCAGAAAACAACTTTTTTGTCTTGAATACCTGAGTGATATAACAGCAGTCAAACAGCTCAGGATCATGTGGGGAGTAATATTAAGATGTTTCCATAAGGTTTGCATTCAGTACTTTAGAGTAAAATTGAAGCTATACTTTTAGTGCCAAAGCACTGCATTCACAGAGAAATCAACTTTTTTGTCTTAAACACCTGAGTGATATAAATGGTGTGAAACATCTCAGGATCATGTTGGGAGTTATATTAAGATGTTTACAATCGGTTTGCAGTCAGTACCTTTGAGTTAAATTGAAATGTATACTTTATTCAATGCGATTGCACTCTGTGCACCGAGAAATCAACTTTTTTATCTTGAATACCTGAGTGATATAATAGGAGTCAAACATCTCAGGATCATGTGGGGAGTTATGCTATGATGTTTCCATAAGGTTTGGAGTCAGTACCTTTGAGTAAAATTGAAATGTATACTTCATTCATTGCTAAACAACATTATGCTCTCAGAAAACAACTTTTTTGTCTTGAATACCTGAGTAATATAACAGCAGTCAAACAGCTCAGGATCATGTGGGGAGTAATATTAACATGTTTCCATAAGGTTTGCATTCAGTACTTTAGAGTAAAATTGAAGCTATACTTTTAGTGCCAAAGCACTGCATTCACCGAGAAATCAACTTTTGTATCTTAAACACCTGAGTGATATAATAGGAGTCAAACATCTCAGGATCATGTGGGGAGTTATGCTATGATGTTTCCATAAGGTTTGCAGTCAGTACCTTTGAGTAAAATTGAAATGTATACTTCATTCAATGCTGAAGCTCTGTATGCTCTGAGAAATCAACTTTTTTGACTTGAATACCTAAATGATGTAACAGGTGTCAAACATCTCAGGATCATGTGGGGAGTTATACTAAGAGGTTTCCATAAGGTTTGCAGTCAATACCTTTGAGTAAAATTGAAATGTATACTTCATTCATTGCTAAACAAGATTATGCTCTGAGAAAACAAGTTTTTTGTTTTGAATAACTGAGTTATGCAACAGGTGTCAAACATCTCAGGATCAACTGGGGAGTGATGCTATGTTGTTTCCATAAGGTTTGTAGTCAGTACCTTTGAGTAAAATTGAAATGTATACTTCATTCATTGCTAAACAAGATTATGCTCTCAGAAAACAACTTTTTTGTTTTGAATAACTGAGTGATGCAACAGGTGTCAAACATCTCAGGATCATGTGGGGAGTTATACTAAGATGTTTCCATAAGGTTTGCAGTCAGTACCTTTGAGTAAAATTGAAATGTATACTTCACTTATTGCTAAACAACAGTTTGCTCTGAGAAATCAACTTTCTTGTTTTAAATAACTGAGTGATAGAACAGGTGTCAAACACCTCAGGATCATGTGGGGAGTTATGCTATGATGTTTCCATAAGGTTTGCAGTCAGTAACTTTGAGTAAAATTGAAATGTATACTTCATTCATTGCTAAACAACATTATGCTCTCAGAAAACAACTTTTTTGTCTTGAATACCTGAGTGATATAACAGCAGTCAAACAGCTCAGGATCATGTGGGGAGTAATATTAAGATGTTTCCATAAGGTTTGCATTCAGTACTTTGGAGTAAAATTGAAGCTATACTTTTAGTGCCAAAGCACTGCATTCACAGAGAAATCAACTTTTTTGTCTTAAACACCTGAGTGATATAAATGGTGTGAAACATCTCAGGATCATGTTGGGAGTTATATTAAGATGTTTACAATCGGTTTGCAGTCAGTACCTTTGAGTTAAATTGAAATGTATACTTTATTCAATGCGATTGCACTCTGTGCAACGAGAAATCAACTTTTTTATTTTGAATACCTGAGTGATATAATAGGAGTCAAACATCTCAGGATCATGTGGGGAGTCATGCTATGATGTTTCCATAAGGTTTGCAGTCAGTACCTTTGAGTTAAATTGAAATGTATACTTTATTCAATGCGATTGACCTCTGTGCACCGAGAAATCAACTTTTTTATCTTGAATACCTGAGTGATATAATAGGAGTCAAACATCTCAGGATCATGTGGGGAGTTATGCTATGATGTTTCCATAAGGTTTACAGTCAGTACCTTTGAGTAAAATTGAAATGTATACTTCATTCATTGCTAAACCAGATTATGCTCTGAGAACAGAACTTTTTTGTTTTGAACAACTGAGTGATGCAACAGGTGTCAAACATCCCAGGATAATGTGGTGAGTTATGCTATGTTGTTTCCATAAGGTTTGCAGTCAGTAACTTTGAGTAAAATTGAAATGTATACTTCATTCAATGCTGAAGCTCTGGATGCTCTGAGAAATCAACTTTTTTGTCTTGAATACCTAAATGATGTAACAGATGTCAAACATCTCAGGATCATGTGGAGAGTTATACTAAGATGTTTCCATAAGGTTTGCAGTCAGTACCTTTGAGTAAAATTGAAATGTATTCTTCATTCATTGCTAAACCAGATTATGCTCTGAGAACAGAACTTTTTTTGTTTTGAATAACTGAGTGATCCAAAAGGTGTCAAACATCTCAGGATAATGTGGGGAGTTATGCTATGATGTTTCCATAAGGTTTGCAGTCAGTACCTTTGAGTAAAATTGAAATGTATACTTCATTCATTGCTAAACAACATTATGCTCTCAGAAAACAACTTTTTTGTCTTGAATACCTGAGTGATATAACAGCAGTCAAACAGCTCAGGATCATGTGGGGAGTAATATTAAGATGTTTCCATAAGGTTTGCATTCAGTACATTAGAGTAAAATTGAATCTATACTTTTAGTGCCAAAGCACTGCATTCACAGAGAAATCAACTTTTTTGTCTTGAATAGCTGAGTGATATAACAGCAGTCAAACAGCTCAGGATCATGTGGGGTGTAATATTAAGATGTTTCCATAAGGTTTGCATTCAGTACTTTAGAGTAAAATTGAAGCTATACTTTTAGTGCCAAAGCACTGCATTCAGAGAGAAATCAACTTTTTTGTCTTAAACACCTGAGTGATATAAATGGTGTGAAACATCTCAGGATCATGTTGGGAGTTATATTAAGATGTTTCCAATCGGTTTGCAGTCAGTACCTTTGAGTTAAATTCAAATGCATACTTTATTCAATGCGATTGCACTCTGTGCACCGAGAAATCAACTTTTTTATCTTGAATACCTGAGTGAAATAATAGGAGTTAAACATCTCAGGATCATGTGGGGAGTTATGCTATGATGTTTCCATAAGGTTTGCAGTCAGTACCTTTGAGTAAAATTGAAATGTATACTTCATTCATTGCTAAACAACATTATGCTCTCAGAAAACAACTTTTTTGTCTTGAATACCTGAGTAATATAACAGCAGTCAAACAGCTCAGGATCATGTGGGGAGTAATATTAACATGTTTCCATAAGGTTTGCATTCAGTACTTTAGAGTAAAATTGAAGCTATACTTTTAGTGCCAAAGCACTGCATTCACCGAGAAATCAACTTTTGTATCTTAAACACCTGAGTGATATAATAGGAGTCAAACATCTCAGGATCATGTGGGGAGTTATGCTATGATGTTTCCATAAGGTTTGCAGTCAGTACCTTTGAGTAAAATTGAAATGTATACTTCATTCAATGCTGAAGCTCTGTATGCTCTGAGAAATCAACTTTTTTGACTTGAATACCTAAATGATGTAACAGGTGTCAAACATCTCAGGATCATGTGGGGAGTTATACTAAGAGGTTTCCATAAGGTTTGCAGTCAATACCTTTGAGTAAAATTGAAATGTATACTTCATTCATTGCTAAACAAGATTATGCTCTGAGAAAACAAGTTTTTTGTTTTGAATAACTGAGTTATGCAACAGGTGTCAAACATCTCAGGATCAACTGGGGAGTGATGCTATGTTGTTTCCATAAGGTTTGTAGTCAGTACCTTTGAGTAAAATTGAAATGTATACTTCATTCATTGCTAAACAAGATTATGCTCTCAGAAAACAATTTTTTTGTTTTGAATAACTGAGTGATGCAACAGGTGTCAAACATCTCAGGATCATGTGGGGAGTTATACTAAGATGTTTCCATAAGGTTTGCAGTCAGTACCTTTGAGTAAAATTGAAATGTATACTTCACTTATTGCTAAACAACAGTTTGCTCTGAGAAATCAACTTTCTTGTTTTAAATAACTGAGTGATAGAACAGGTGTCAAACACCTCAGGATCATGTGGGGAGTTATGCTATGATGTTTCCATAAGGTTTGCAGTCAGTAACTTTGAGTAAAATTGAAATGTATACTTCATTCATTGCTAAACAACATTATGCTCTCAGAAAACAACTTTTTTGTCTTGAATACCTGAGTGATATAACAGCAGTCAAACAGCTCAGGATCATGTGGGGAGTAATATTAAGATGTTTCCATAAGGTTTGCATTCAGTACTTTGGAGTAAAATTGAAGCTGTACTTTTAGTGCCAAAGCACTGCATTCACAGAGAAATCAACTTTTTTGTCTTAAACACCTGAGTGATATAAATGGTGTGAAACATCTCAGGATCATGTTGGGAGTTATATTAAGATGTTTACAATCGGTTTGCAGTCAGTACCTTTGAGTTAAATTGAAATGTATACTTTATTCAATACGATTGCACTCTGTGCAACGAGAAATCAACTTTTTTATTTTGAATACCTGAGTGATATAATAGGAGTCAAACATCTCAGGATCATGTGGGGAGTTATGCTATGATGTTTCCATAAGGTTTGCAGTCAGTACCTTTGAGTTAAATTGAAATGTATACTTTATTCAATGCGATTGACCTCTGTGCACCGAGAAATCAACTTTTTTATCTTGAATACCTGAGTGATATAATAGGAGTCAAACATCTCAGGATCATGTGGGGAGTTATGCTATGATGTTTCCATAAGGTTTACAGTCAGTACCTTTGAGTAAAATTGAAATGTATACTTCATTCATTGCTAAACCAGATTATGCTCTGAGAACAGAACTTTTTTGTTTTGAACAACTGAGTGATGCAACAGGTGTCAAACATCCCAGGATAATGTGGTGAGTTATGCTATGTTGTTTCCATAAGGTTTGCAGTCAGTAACTTTGAGTAAAATTGAAATGTATACTTCATTCAATGCTGAAGCTCTGGATGCTCTGAGAAATCAACTTTTTTGTCTTGAATACCTAAATGATGTATCAGATGTCAAACATCTCAGGATCATGTGGAGAGTTATACTAAGATGTTTCCATAAGGTTTGCAGTCAGTAGCTTTGAGTAAAATTGAAATGTATTCTTCATTCATTGCTAAACCAGATTATGCTCTGAGAACAGAACTTTTTTGTTTTGAATAACTGAGTGATCCAAAAGGTGTCAAACATCTCAGGATAATGTGGGGAGTTATGCTATGATGTTTCCATAAGGTTTGCAGTCAGTACCTTTGAGTAAAATTGAAATGTATACTTCATTCATTGCTAAACAACATTATGCTCTCAGAAAACAACTTTTTTGTCTTGAATACCTGAGTGATATAACAGCAGTCAAACAGCTCAGGATCATGTGGGGAGTAATATTAAGATGTTTCCATAAGGTTTGCATTCAGTACTTTAGAGTAAAATTGAAGCTATACTTTTAGTGCCAAAGCACTGCATTCACAGAGAAATCAACTTTTTTGTCTTAAACACCTGAGTGATATAAATGGTGTGAAACATCTCAGGATCATGTTGGGAGTTATATTAAGATGTTTACAATCGGTTTGCAGTCAGTACCTTTGAGTTAAATTGAAATGTATACTTTATTCAATGCGATTGACCTCTGTGCACCGAGAAATCAACTTTTTTATCTTGAATACCTGAGTGATATAATAGGAGTCAAACATCTCAGGATCATGTGGGGAGTTATGCTATGATGTTTCCATAAGGTTTGCAGTCAGTACCTTTGAGTAAAATTGAAATGTATACTTCATTCATTGCTAAACCAGATTATGCTCTGAGAACAGAACTTTTTTGTTTTGAACAACTGAGTGATGCAACAGGTGTCAAACATCCCAGGATAATGTGGTGAGTTATGCTATGTTGTTTCCATAAGGTTTGCAGTCAGTACCTTTGAGTAAAATTGAAATGTATACTTCATTCAATGCTGAAGCTCTGGATGCTCTGAGAAATCAACTTTTTTGTCTTGAATACCTAAATGATGTAACAGGTGTCAAACATCTCAGGATGATGTGGGGAGTTATACTAAGAGGTTTCCATAAGGTTTGCAGTCAATACCTTTGAGTAAAATTGAAATGTATAGTTCATTCATTGGTAAAGAAGATTATGCTCTGAGAAAACAACTTTTTTGTTTTGAATACCTGTGTGATGCAACAGGTGTCAAACATCTCAGGATCATGTGGGGAGTTATGCTATGTTGTTTCCATAAGGTTTGCAGTCAGTACCTTTGAGTAAAATTGAAATGTATACTTCATTCATTGCTAAACAACATTATGCTCTCAGAGAACAACTTTTTTGTCTTGAATACCTGAGTGATATAACAGCAGTCAAACAGCTCAGGATCATGTGGGGAGTAATATTAAGATGTTTCCATAAGGTTTGCATTCAGTACTTTGGAGTAAAATTGAAGCTATACTTTTAGTGCCAAAGCACTGCATTCACAGAGAAATCAACTTTTTTGTCTTAAACACCTGAGTGATATAAATGGTGTGAAACATCTCAGGATCATGTTGGGAGTTATATTCAGATGTTTACAATCGGTTTGCAGTCAGTACCTTTGAGTTAAATTGAAATGTATACTTTATTCAATGCGATTGCACTCTGTGCAACGAGAAATCAACTTTTTTATCTTGAATACCTGAGTGATATAATAGGAGTCAAACATCTCAGGATCATGTGGGGAGTTATGCTATGATGTTTCCATAAGGTTTGCAGTCAGTACCTTTGAGTAAAATTGAAATGTATACTTCATTCAATGCTGAAGCTCTGGATGCTCTGAGAAATCAACTTTTTTGTCTTGAATACCTAAATGATGTAACAGATGTCAAACATCTCAGGATCATGTGGAGAGTTATACTAAGATGTTTCCATAAGGTTTGCAGTCAGTACCTTTGAGTAAAATTGAAATGTATTCTTCATTCATTGCTAAACCAGATTATGCTCTGAGAACAGAACTTTTTTGTTTTGAATAACTGAGTGATGCAACAGGTGTCAAACATCTCCGGATAATGTGGGGAGTTATGCTATGATGTTTCCATAAGGTTTGCAGTCAGTACCTTTGAGTAAAATTGAAATGTATACTTCATTCATTGCTAAACAACATTATGCTCTCAGAAAACAACTTTTTTGTCTTGAATACCTGAGTGATATAACAGCAGTCAAACAGCTCAGGATCATGTGGGGAGTAATATTAAGATGTTTCCATAAGGTTTGCATTCAGTACTTTAGAGTAAAATTGAAGCTATACTTTTAGTGCCAAAGCACTGCATTCACAGAGAAATCAACTTTTTTGTCTTAAACACCTGAGTGATATAAATGGTGTGAAACATCTCAGGATCATGTTGGGAGTTATATTAAGATGTTTACAATCGGTTTGCAGTCAGTACCTTTGAGTTAAATTGAAATGTATACTTTATTCAATGCGATTGCACTCTGTGCACCGAGAAATCAACTTTTTTATCTTGAATACCTGAGTGATATAATAGGAGTCAAACATCTCAGGATCATGTGGGGAGTTATGCTATGATGTTTCCATAAGGTTTGGAGTCAGTACCTTTGAGTAAAATTGAAATGTATACTTCATTCATTGCTAAACAACATTATGCTCTCAGAAAACAACTTTTTTGTCTTGAATACCTGAGTAATATAACAGCAGTCAAACAGCTCAGGATCATGTGGGGAGTAATATTAACATGTTTCCATAAGGTTTGCATTCAGTACTTTAGAGTAAAATTGAAGCTATACTTTTAGTGCCAAAGCACTGCATTCACCGAGAAATCAACTTTTGTATCTTAAACACCTGAGTGATATAATAGGAGTCAAACATCTCAGGATCATGTGGGGAGTTATGCTATGATGTTTCCATAAGGTTTGCAGTCAGTACCTTTGAGTAAAATTGAAATGTATACTTCATTCAATGCTGAAGCTCTGTATGCTCTGAGAAATCAACTTTTTTGACTTGAATACCTAAATGATGTAACAGGTGTCAAACATCTCAGGATCATGTGGGGAGTTATACTAAGAGGTTTCCATAAGGTTTGCAGTCAATACCTTTGAGTAAAATTGAAATGTATACTTCATTCATTGCTAAACAAGATTATGCTCTGAGAAAACAAGTTTTTTGTTTTGAATAACTGAGTTATGCAACAGGTGTCAAACATCTCAGGATCAACTGGGGAGTGATGCTATGTTGTTTCCATAAGGTTTGTAGTCAGTACCTTTGAGTAAAATTGAAATGTATACTTCATTCATTGCTAAACAAGATTATGCTCTCAGAAAACAACTTTTTTGTTTTGAATAACTGAGTGATGCAACAGGTGTCAAACATCTCAGGATCATGTGGGGAGTTATACTAAGATGTTTCCATAAGGTTTGCAGTCAGTACCTTTGAGTAAAATTGAAATGTATACTTCACTTATTGCTAAACAACAGTTTGCTCTGAGAAATCAACTTTCTTGTTTTAAATAACTGAGTGATAGAACAGGTGTCAAACACCTCAGGATCATGTGGGGAGTTATGCTATGATGTTTCCATAAGGTTTGCAGTCAGTAACTTTGAGTAAAATTGAAATGTATACTTCATTCATTGCTAAACAACATTATGCTCTCAGAAAACAACTTTTTTGTCTTGAATACCTGAGTGATATAACAGCAGTCAAACAGCTCAGGATCATGTGGGGAGTAATATTAAGATGTTTCCATAAGGTTTGCATTCAGTACTTTGGAGTAAAATTGAAGCTATACTTTTAGTGCCAAAGCACTGCATTCACAGAGAAATCAACTTTTTTGTCTTAAACACCTGAGTGATATAAATGGTGTGAAACATCTCAGGATCATGTTGGGAGTTATATTAAGATGTTTACAATCGGTTTGCAGTCAGTACCTTTGAGTTAAATTGAAATGTATACTTTATTCAATGCGATTGCACTCTGTGCAACGAGAAATCAACTTTTTTATTTTGAATACCTGAGTGATATAATAGGAGTCAAACATCTCAGGATCATGTGGGGAGTTATGCTATGATGTTTCCATAAGGTTTGCAGTCAGTACCTTTGAGTTAAATTGAAATGTATACTTTATTCAATGCGATTGACCTCTGTGCAACGAGAAATCAACTTTTTTATCTTGAATACCTGAGTGATATAATAGGAGTCAAACATCTCAGGATCATGTGGGGAGTTATGCTATGATGTTTCCATAAGGTTTACAGTCAGTACCTTTGAGTAAAATTGAAATGTATACTTCATTCATTGCTAAACCAGATTATGCTCTGAGAACAGAACTTTTTTGTTTTGAACAACTGAGTGATGCAACAGGTGTCAAACATCCCAGGATAATGTGGTGAGTTATGCTATGTTGTTTCCATAAGGTTTGCAGTCAGTAACTTTGAGTAAAATTGAAATGTATACTTCATTCAATGCTGAAGCTCTGGATGCTCTGAGAAATCAACTTTTTTGTCTTGAATACCTAAATGATGTAACAGATGTCAAACATCTCAGGATCATGTGGAGAGTTATACTAAGATGTTTCCATAAGGTTTGCAGTCAGTACCTTTGAGTAAAATTGAAATGTATTCTTCATTCATTGCTAAACCAGATTATGCTCTGAGAACAGAACTTTTTTTGTTTTGAATAACTGAGTGATCCAAAAGGTGTCAAACATCTCAGGATAATGTGGGGAGTTATGCTATGATGTTTCCATAAGGTTTGCAGTCAGTACCTTTGAGTAAAATTGAAATGTATACTTCATTCATTGCTAAACAACATTATGCTCTCAGAAAACAACTTTTTTGTCTTGAATACCTGAGTGATATAACAGCAGTCAAACAGCTCAGGATCATGTGGGGAGTAATATTAAGATGTTTCCATAAGGTTTGCATTCAGTACATTAGAGTAAAATTGAATCTATACTTTTAGTGCCAAAGCACTGCATTCACAGAGAAATCAACTTTTTTGTCTTGAATAGCTGAGTGATATAACAGCAGTCAAACAGCTCAGGATCATGTGGGGTGTAATATTAAGATGTTTCCATAAGGTTTGCATTCAGTACTTTAGAGTAAAATTGAAGCTATACTTTTAGTGCCAAAGCACTGCATTCAGAGAGAAATCAACTTTTTTGTCTTAAACACCTGAGTGATATAAATGGTGTGAAACATCTCAGGATCATGTTGGGAGTTATATTAAGATGTTTCCAATCGGTTTGCAGTCAGTACCTTTGAGTTAAATTCAAATGCATACTTTATTCAATGCGATTGCACTCTGTGCACCGAGAAATCAACTTTTTTATCTTGAATACCTGAGTGAAATAATAGGAGTTAAACATCTCAGGATCATGTGGGGAGTTATGCTATGATGTTTCCATAAGGTTTGCAGTCAGTACCTTTGAGTAAAATTGAAATGTATACTTCATTCATTGCTAAACAAGATTATGCTCTGAGAACAGAACTTTTTTGTTTTGAATAACTGAGTGTTGCAACAGGTGTCAAACATCTCAGGATAATGTGGGGAGTTATGCTATGTTGTTTCCATAAGGTTTGCAGTCAGTTCCTTTGAGCAAAATTGAAATGTATACTTCATTCAATGCTGAAGCTCTGGATGCTCTGAGAAATCAGCTTTTTTGTCTTGAATACCTAAATGATGTAACAAGTGTCAAACATCTCAGGATCATGTGGGGAGTTATACTATGATGATTCCATAAGGTTTGCAGTCAGTACCTTTGAGTTAAATTGAAATGTATACTTCATTCAAAACTTAAGCTCTGTATGCTCTGAGAAATCCACTTTTTTGTCTTGAATACCTAAATGATGTAACAGGTGTCAAACATCTCAGGATAATGTGGGGAGTTATACTAAGAGGTTTCCATAAAGTTTGAAGTCAATACCTTTGAGTAAAATTGAAATGTATACTTCATTCATTGGTAAACAAGATTATGCTCTGAGAAAACAACTTTTTTGTTTTGAATAACTGAGTGATGCAACAGGTGTCAAACATCTCAGGATCATGTGGGAAGTTATGCTATGTTGTTTCCATAAGGTTTGCAGTCAATACCTTTGAGTAAAATTGAAATGTATACTTCATTCATTGCTAAACCAGATTATGTTCTGAGAACAGAACTTTTTTGTTTTGAACAACTGAGTGATGCAACAGGTGTCAAACATCCCAGGATAATGTGGTGAGTTATGCTATGTTGTTTCCATAAGGTTTGCAGTCAGTACCTTTGAGTAAAATTGAAATGTATACTTCATTCAATGCTGAAGCTCTGGATGCTCTGAGAAATCAACTTTTTTGTCTTGAATACCTAAATGATGTAACAGGTGTCAAACATCTCAGGATGATGTGGGGAGTTATACTAAGAGGTTTCCATAAGGTTTGCAGTCAATACCTTTGAGTAAAATTGAAATGTATAGTTCATTCATTGGTAAAGAAGATTATGCTCTGAGAAAACAACTTTTTTGTTTTGAATACCTGAGTGATGCAACAGGTGTCAAACATCTCAGGATCATGTGGGGAGTTATGCTATGTTGTTTCCATAAGGTTTGCAGTCAGTACCTTTGAGTAAAATTGAAATGTATACTTCATTCATTGCTAAACAACATTATGCTCTCAGAGAACAACTTTTTTGTCTTGAATACCTGAGTGATATAACAGCAGTCAAACAGCTCAGGATCATGTGGGGAGTAATATTAAGATGTTTCCATAAGGTTTGCATTCAGTACTTTGGAGTAAAATTGAAGCTATACTTTTAGTGCCAAAGCACTGCATTCACAGAGAAATCAACTTTTTTATTTTGAATACCTGAGTGATATAATAGGAGTCAAACATCTCAGGATCATGTGGGGAGTTATGCTATGATGTTTCCATAAGGTTTGCAGTCAGTACCTTTGAGTTAAATTGAAATGTATACTTTATTCAATGCGATTGACCTCTGTGCACCGAGAAATCAACTTTTTTATCTTGAATACCTGAGTGATATAATAGGAGTCAAACATCTCAGGATCATGTGGGGAGTTATGCTATGATGTTTCCATAAGGTTTACAGTCAGTACCTTTGAGTAAAATTGAAATGTATACTTCATTCATTGCTAAACCAGATTATGCTCTGAGAACAGAACTTTTTTGTTTTGAACAACTGAGTGATGCAACAGGTGTCAAACATCCCAGGATAATGTGGTGAGTTATGCTATGTTGTTTCCATAAGGTTTGCAGTCAGTAACTTTGAGTAAAATTGAAATGTATACTTCATTCAATGCTGAAGCTCTGGATGCTCTGAGAAATCAACTTTTTTGTCTTGAATACCTAAATGATGTAACAGATGTCAAACATCTCAGGATCATGTGGAGAGTTATACTAAGATGTTTCCATAAGGTTTGCAGTCAGTACCTTTGAGTAAAATTGAAATGTATTCTTCATTCATTGCTAAACCAGATTATGCTCTGAGAACAGAACTTTTTTGTTTTGAATAACTGAGTGATCCAAAAGGTGTCAAACATCTCAGGATAATGTGGGGAGTTATGCTATGATGTTTCCATAAGGTTTGCAGTCAGTACCTTTGAGTAAAATTGAAATGTATACTTCATTCATTGCTAAACAACATTATGCTCTCAGAAAACAACTTTTTTGTCTTGAATACCTGAGTGATATAACAGCAGTCAAACAGCTCAGGATCATGTGGGGAGTAATATTAAGATGTTTCCATAAGGTTTGCATTCAGTACATTAGAGTAAAATTGAATCTATACTTTTAGTGCCAAAGCACTGCATTCACAGAGAAATCAACTTTTTTGTCTTGAATAGCTGAGTGATATAACAGCAGTCAAACAGCTCAGGATCATGTGGGGTGTAATATTAAGATGTTTCCATAAGGTTTGCATTCAGTACTTTAGAGTAAAATTGAAGCTATACTTTTAGTGCCAAAGCACTGCATTCAGAGAGAAATCAACTTTTTTGTCTTAAACACCTGAGTGATATAAATGGTGTGAAACATCTCAGGATCATGTTGGGAGTTATATTAAGATGTTTACAATCGGTTTGCAGTCAGTACCTTTGAGTTAAATTGAAATGTATACTTTATTCAATGCGATTGCACTCTGTGCACCGAGAAATCAACTTTTTTATCTTGAATACCTGAGTGATATAATAGGAGTCAAACATCTCAGGATCATGTGGGGAGTTATGCTATGATGTTTCCATAAGGTTTGGAGTCAGTACCTTTGAGTAAAATTGAAATGTATACTTCATTCATTGCTAAACAACATTATGCTCTCAGAAAACAACTTTTTTGTCTTGAATACCTGAGTAATATAACAGCAGTCAAACAGCTCAGGATCATGTGGGGAGTAATATTAACATGTTTCCATAAGGTTTGCATTCAGTACTTTAGAGTAAAATTGAAGCTATACTTTTAGTGCCAAAGCACTGCATTCACCGAGAAATCAACTTTTGTATCTTAAACACCTGAGTGATATAATAGGAGTCAAACATCTCAGGATCATGTGGGGAGTTATGCTATGATGTTTCCATAAGGTTTGCAGTCAGTACCTTTGAGTAAAATTGAAATGTATACTTCATTCAATGCTGAAGCTCTGTATGCTCTGAGAAATCAACTTTTTTGACTTGAATACCTAAATGATGTAACAGGTGTCAAACATCTCAGGATCATGTGGGGAGTTATACTAAGAGGTTTCCATAAGGTTTGCAGTCAATACCTTTGAGTAAAATTGAAATGTATACTTCATTCATTGCTAAACAAGATTATGCTCTGAGAAAACAAGTTTTTTGTTTTGAATAACTGAGTTATGCAACAGGTGTCAAACATCTCAGGATCAACTGGGGAGTGATGCTATGTTGTTTCCATAAGGTTTGTAGTCAGTACCTTTGAGTAAAATTGAAATGTATACTTCATTCATTGCTAAACAAGATTATGCTCTCAGAAAACAACTTTTTTGTTTTGAATAACTGAGTGATGCAACAGGTGTCAAACATCTCAGGATCATGTGGGGAGTTATACTAAGATGTTTCCATAAGGTTTGCAGTCAGTACCTTTGAGTAAAATTGAAATGTATACTTCACTTATTGCTAAACAACAGTTTGCTCTGAGAAATCAACTTTCTTGTTTTAAATAACTGAGTGATAGAACAGGTGTCAAACACCTCAGGATCATGTGGGGAGTTATGCTATGATGTTTCCATAAGGTTTGCAGTCAGTAACTTTGAGTAAAATTGAAATGTATACTTCATTCATTGCTAAACAACATTATGCTCTCAGAAAACAACTTTTTTGTCTTGAATACCTGAGTGATATAACAGCAGTCAAACAGCTCAGGATCATGTGGGGAGTAATATTAAGATGTTTCCATAAGGTTTGCATTCAGTACTTTGGAGTAAAATTGAAGCTATACTTTTAGTGCCAAAGCACTGCATTCACAGAGAAATCAACTTTTTTGTCTTAAACACCTGAGTGATATAAATGGTGTGAAACATCTCAGGATCATGTTGGGAGTTATATTAAGATGTTTACAATCGGTTTGCAGTCAGTACCTTTGAGTTAAATTGAAATGTATACTTTATTCAATGCGATTGCACTCTGTGCAACGAGAAATCAACTTTTTTATTTTGAATACCTGAGTGATATAATAGGAGTCAAACATCTCAGGATCATGTGGGGAGTCATGCTATGATGTTTCCATAAGGTTTGCAGTCAGTACCTTTGAGTTAAATTGAAATGTATACTTTATTCAATGCGATTGACCTCTGTGCACCGAGAAATCAACTTTTTTATCTTGAATACCTGAGTGATATAATAGGAGTCAAACATCTCAGGATCATGTGGGGAGTTATGCTATGATGTTTCCATAAGGTTTACAGTCAGTACCTTTGAGTAAAATTGAAATGTATACTTCATTCATTGCTAAACCAGATTATGCTCTGAGAACAGAACTTTTTTGTTTTGAACAACTGAGTGATGCAACAGGTGTCAAACATCCCAGGATAATGTGGTGAGTTATGCTATGTTGTTTCCATAAGGTTTGCAGTCAGTAACTTTGAGTAAAATTGAAATGTATACTTCATTCAATGCTGAAGCTCTGGATGCTCTGAGAAATCAACTTTTTTGTCTTGAATACCTAAATGATGTAACAGATGTCAAACATCTCAGGATCATGTGGAGAGTTATACTAAGATGTTTCCATAAGGTTTGCAGTCAGTACCTTTGAGTAAAATTGAAATGTATTCTTCATTCATTGCTAAACCAGATTATGCTCTGAGAACAGAACTTTTTTTGTTTTGAATAACTGAGTGATCCAAAAGGTGTCAAACATCTCAGGATAATGTGGGGAGTTATGCTATGATGTTTCCATAAGGTTTGCAGTCAGTACCTTTGAGTAAAATTGAAATGTATACTTCATTCATTGCTAAACAACATTATGCTCTCAGAAAACAACTTTTTTGTCTTGAATACCTGAGTGATATAACAGCAGTCAAACAGCTCAGGATCATGTGGGGAGTAATATTAAGATGTTTCCATAAGGTTTGCATTCAGTACATTAGAGTAAAATTGAATCTATACTTTTAGTGCCAAAGCACTGCATTCACAGAGAAATCAACTTTTTTGTCTTGAATAGCTGAGTGATATAACAGCAGTCAAACAGCTCAGGATCATGTGGGGTGTAATATTAAGATGTTTCCATAAGGTTTGCATTCAGTACTTTAGAGTAAAATTGAAGCTATACTTTTAGTGCCAAAGCACTGCATTCAGAGAGAAATCAACTTTTTTGTCTTAAACACCTGAGTGATATAAATGGTGTGAAACATCTCAGGATCATGTTGGGAGTTATATTAAGATGTTTCCAATCGGTTTGCAGTCAGTACCTTTGAGTTAAATTCAAATGCATACTTTATTCAATGCGATTGCACTCTGTGCACCGAGAAATCAACTTTTTTATCTTGAATACCTGAGTGAAATAATAGGAGTTAAACATCTCAGGATCATGTGGGGAGTTATGCTATGATGTTTCCATAAGGTTTGCAGTCAGTACCTTTGAGTAAAATTGAAATGTATACTTCATTCATTGCTAAACAACATTATGCTCTCAGAAAACAACTTTTTTGTCTTGAATACCTGAGTAATATAACAGCAGTCAAACAGCTCAGGATCATGTGGGGAGTAATATTAACATGTTTCCATAAGGTTTGCATTCAGTACTTTAGAGTAAAATTGAAGCTATACTTTTAGTGCCAAAGCACTGCATTCACCGAGAAATCAACTTTTGTATCTTAAACACCTGAGTGATATAATAGGAGTCAAACATCTCAGGATCATGTGGGGAGTTATGCTATGATGTTTCCATAAGGTTTGCAGTCAGTACCTTTGAGTAAAATTGAAATGTATACTTCATTCAATGCTGAAGCTCTGTATGCTCTGAGAAATCAACTTTTTTGACTTGAATACCTAAATGATGTAACAGGTGTCAAACATCTCAGGATCATGTGGGGAGTTATACTAAGAGGTTTCCATAAGGTTTGCAGTCAATACCTTTGAGTAAAATTGAAATGTATACTTCATTCATTGCTAAACAAGATTATGCTCTGAGAAAACAAGTTTTTTGTTTTGAATAACTGAGTTATGCAACAGGTGTCAAACATCTCAGGATCAACTGGGGAGTGATGCTATGTTGTTTCCATAAGGTTTGTAGTCAGTACCTTTGAGTAAAATTGAAATGTATACTTCATTCATTGCTAAACAAGATTATGCTCTCAGAAAACAATTTTTTTGTTTTGAATAACTGAGTGATGCAACAGGTGTCAAACATCTCAGGATCATGTGGGGAGTTATACTAAGATGTTTCCATAAGGTTTGCAGTCAGTACCTTTGAGTAAAATTGAAATGTATACTTCACTTATTGCTAAACAACAGTTTGCTCTGAGAAATCAACTTTCTTGTTTTAAATAACTGAGTGATAGAACAGGTGTCAAACACCTCAGGATCATGTGGGGAGTTATGCTATGATGTTTCCATAAGGTTTGCAGTCAGTAACTTTGAGTAAAATTGAAATGTATACTTCATTCATTGCTAAACAACATTATGCTCTCAGAAAACAACTTTTTTGTCTTGAATACCTGAGTGATATAACAGCAGTCAAACAGCTCAGGATCATGTGGGGAGTAATATTAAGATGTTTCCATAAGGTTTGCATTCAGTACTTTGGAGTAAAATTGAAGCTATACTTTTAGTGCCAAAGCACTGCATTCACAGAGAAATCAACTTTTTTGTCTTAAACACCTGAGTGATATAAATGGTGTGAAACATCTCAGGATCATGTTGGGAGTTATATTAAGATGTTTACAATCGGTTTGCAGTCAGTACCTTTGAGTTAAATTGAAATGTATACTTTATTCAATGCGATTGCACTCTGTGCAACGAGAAATCAACTTTTTTATTTTGAATACCTGAGTGATATAATAGGAGTCAAACATCTCAGGATCATGTGGGGAGTTATGCTATGATGTTTCCATAAGGTTTGCAGTCAGTACCTTTGAGTTAAATTGAAATGTATACTTTATTCAATGCGATTGACCTCTGTGCACCGAGAAATCAACTTTTTTATCTTGAATACCTGAGTGATATAATAGGAGTCAAACATCTCAGGATCATGTGGGGAGTTATGCTATGATGTTTCCATAAGGTTTACAGTCAGTACCTTTGAGTAAAATTGAAATGTATACTTCATTCATTGCTAAACCAGATTATGCTCTGAGAACAGAACTTTTTTGTTTTGAACAACTGAGTGATGCAACAGGTGTCAAACATCCCAGGATAATGTGGTGAGTTATGCTATGTTGTTTCCATAAGGTTTGCAGTCAGTAACTTTGAGTAAAATTGAAATGTATACTTCATTCAATGCTGAAGCTCTGGATGCTCTGAGAAATCAACTTTTTTGTCTTGAATACCTAAATGATGTATCAGATGTCAAACATCTCAGGATCATGTGGAGAGTTATACTAAGATGTTTCCATAAGGTTTGCAGTCAGTAGCTTTGAGTAAAATTGAAATGTATTCTTCATTCATTGCTAAACCAGATTATGCTCTGAGAACAGAACTTTTTTGTTTTGAATAACTGAGTGATCCAAAAGGTGTCAAACATCTCAGGATAATGTGGGGAGTTATGCTATGATGTTTCCATAAGGTTTGCAGTCAGTACCTTTGAGTAAAATTGAAATGTATACTTCATTCATTGCTAAACAACATTATGCTCTCAGAAAACAACTTTTTTGTCTTGAATACCTGAGTGATATAACAGCAGTCAAACAGCTCAGGATCATGTGGGGAGTAATATTAAGATGTTTCCATAAGGTTTGCATTCAGTACTTTAGAGTAAAATTGAAGCTATACTTTTAGTGCCAAAGCACTGCATTCACAGAGAAATCAACTTTTTTGTCTTAAACACCTGAGTGATATAAATGGTGTGAAACATCTCAGGATCATGTTGGGAGTTATATTAAGATGTTTACAATCGGTTTGCAGTCAGTACCTTTGAGTTAAATTGAAATGTATACTTTATTCAATGCGATTGACCTCTGTGCACCGAGAAATCAACTTTTTTATCTTGAATACCTGAGTGATATAATAGGAGTCAAACATCTCAGGATCATGTGGGGAGTTATGCTATGATGTTTCCATAAGGTTTGCAGTCAGTACCTTTGAGTAAAATTGAAATGTATACTTCATTCATTGCTAAACCAGATTATGCTCTGAGAACAGAACTTTTTTGTTTTGAACAACTGAGTGATGCAACAGGTGTCAAACATCCCAGGATAATGTGGTGAGTTATGCTATGTTGTTTCCATAAGGTTTGCAGTCAGTACCTTTGAGTAAAATTGAAATGTATACTTCATTCAATGCTGAAGCTCTGGATGCTCTGAGAAATCAACTTTTTTGTCTTGAATACCTAAATGATGTAACAGGTGTCAAACATCTCAGGATGATGTGGGGAGTTATACTAAGAGGTTTCCATAAGGTTTGCAGTCAATACCTTTGAGTAAAATTGAAATGTATAGTTCATTCATTGGTAAAGAAGATTATGCTCTGAGAAAACAACTTTTTTGTTTTGAATACCTGAGTGATGCAACAGGTGTCAAACATCTCAGGATCATGTGGGGAGTTATGCTATGTTGTTTCCATAAGGTTTGCAGTCAGTACCTTTGAGTAAAATTGAAATGTATACTTCATTCATTGCTAAACAACATTATGCTCTCAGAGAACAACTTTTTTGTCTTGAATACCTGAGTGATATAACAGCAGTCAAACAGCTCAGGATCATGTGGGGAGTAATATTAAGATGTTTCCATAAGGTTTGCATTCAGTACTTTGGAGTAAAATTGAAGCTATACTTTTAGTGCCAAAGCACTGCATTCACAGAGAAATCAACTTTTTTGTCTTAAACACCTGAGTGATATAAATGGTGTGAAACATCTCAGGATCATGTTGGGAGTTATATTCAGATGTTTACAATCGGTTTGCAGTCAGTACCTTTGAGTTAAATTGAAATGTATACTTTATTCAATGCGATTGCACTCTGTGCAACGAGAAATCAACTTTTTTATCTTGAATACCTGAGTGATATAATAGGAGTCAAACATCTCAGGATCATGTGGGGAGTTATGCTATGATGTTTCCATAAGGTTTGCAGTCAGTACCTTTGAGTAAAATTGAAATGTATACTTCATTCAATGCTGAAGCTCTGGATGCTCTGAGAAATCAACTTTTTTGTCTTGAATACCTAAATGATGTAACAGATGTCAAACATCTCAGGATCATGTGGAGAGTTATACTAAGATGTTTCCATAAGGTTTGCAGTCAGTACCTTTGAGTAAAATTGAAATGTATTCTTCATTCATTGCTAAACCAGATTATGCTCTGAGAACAGAACTTTTTTGTTTTGAATAACTGAGTGATGCAACAGGTGTCAAACATCTCCGGATAATGTGGGGAGTTATGCTATGATGTTTCCATAAGGTTTGCAGTCAGTACCTTTGAGTAAAATTGAAATGTATACTTCATTCATTGCTAAACAACATTATGCTCTCAGAAAACAACTTTTTTGTCTTGAATACCTGAGTGATATAACAGCAGTCAAACAGCTCAGGATCATGTGGGGAGTAATATTAAGATGTTTCCATAAGGTTTGCATTCAGTACTTTAGAGTAAAATTGAAGCTATACTTTTAGTGCCAAAGCACTGCATTCACAGAGAAATCAACTTTTTTGTCTTAAACACCTGAGTGATATAAATGGTGTGAAACATCTCAGGATCATGTTGGGAGTTATATTAAGATGTTTACAATCGGTTTGCAGTCAGTACCTTTGAGTTAAATTGAAATGTATACTTTATTCAATGCGATTGCACTCTGTGCACCGAGAAATCAACTTTTTTATCTTGAATACCTGAGTGATATAATAGGAGTCAAACATCTCAGGATCATGTGGGGAGTTATGCTATGATGTTTCCATAAGGTTTGGAGTCAGTACCTTTGAGTAAAATTGAAATGTATACTTCATTCATTGCTAAACAACATTATGCTCTCAGAAAACAACTTTTTTGTCTTGAATACCTGAGTAATATAACAGCAGTCAAACAGCTCAGGATCATGTGGGGAGTAATATTAACATGTTTCCATAAGGTTTGCATTCAGTACTTTAGAGTAAAATTGAAGCTATACTTTTAGTGCCAAAGCACTGCATTCACCGAGAAATCAACTTTTGTATCTTAAACACCTGAGTGATATAATAGGAGTCAAACATCTCAGGATCATGTGGGGAGTTATGCTATGATGTTTCCATAAGGTTTGCAGTCAGTACCTTTGAGTAAAATTGAAATGTATACTTCATTCAATGCTGAAGCTCTGTATGCTCTGAGAAATCAACTTTTTTGACTTGAATACCTAAATGATGTAACAGGTGTCAAACATCTCAGGATCATGTGGGGAGTTATACTAAGAGGTTTCCATAAGGTTTGCAGTCAATACCTTTGAGTAAAATTGAAATGTATACTTCATTCATTGCTAAACAAGATTATGCTCTGAGAAAACAAGTTTTTTGTTTTGAATAACTGAGTTATGCAACAGGTGTCAAACATCTCAGGATCAACTGGGGAGTGATGCTATGTTGTTTCCATAAGGTTTGTAGTCAGTACCTTTGAGTAAAATTGAAATGTATACTTCATTCATTGCTAAACAAGATTATGCTCTCAGAAAACAACTTTTTTGTTTTGAATAACTGAGTGATGCAACAGGTGTCAAACATCTCAGGATCATGTGGGGAGTTATACTAAGATGTTTCCATAAGGTTTGCAGTCAGTACCTTTGAGTAAAATTGAAATGTATACTTCACTTATTGCTAAACAACAGTTTGCTCTGAGAAATCAACTTTCTTGTTTTAAATAACTGAGTGATAGAACAGGTGTCAAACACCTCAGGATCATGTGGGGAGTTATGCTATGATGTTTCCATAAGGTTTGCAGTCAGTAACTTTGAGTAAAATTGAAATGTATACTTCATTCATTGCTAAACAACATTATGCTCTCAGAAAACAACTTTTTTGTCTTGAATACCTGAGTGATATAACAGCAGTCAAACAGCTCAGGATCATGTGGGGAGTAATATTAAGATGTTTCCATAAGGTTTGCATTCAGTACTTTGGAGTAAAATTGAAGCTATACTTTTAGTGCCAAAGCACTGCATTCACAGAGAAATCAACTTTTTTGTCTTAAACACCTGAGTGATATAAATGGTGTGAAACATCTCAGGATCATGTTGGGAGTTATATTAAGATGTTTACAATCGGTTTGCAGTCAGTACCTTTGAGTTAAATTGAAATGTATACTTTATTCAATGCGATTGCACTCTGTGCAACGAGAAATCAACTTTTTTATTTTGAATACCTGAGTGATATAATAGGAGTCAAACATCTCAGGATCATGTGGGGAGTTATGCTATGATGTTTCCATAAGGTTTGCAGTCAGTACCTTTGAGTTAAATTGAAATGTATACTTTATTCAATGCGATTGACCTCTGTGCACCGAGAAATCAACTTTTTTATCTTGAATACCTGAGTGATATAATAGGAGTCAAACATCTCAGGATCATGTGGGGAGTTATGCTATGATGTTTCCATAAGGTTTACAGTCAGTACCTTTGAGTAAAATTGAAATGTATACTTCATTCATTGCTAAACCAGATTATGCTCTGAGAACAGAACTTTTTTGTTTTGAACAACTGAGTGATGCAACAGGTGTCAAACATCCCAGGATAATGTGGTGAGTTATGCTATGTTGTTTCCATAAGGTTTGCAGTCAGTAACTTTGAGTAAAATTGAAATGTATACTTCATTCAATGCTGAAGCTCTGGATGCTCTGAGAAATCAACTTTTTTGTCTTGAATACCTAAATGATGTAACAGATGTCAAACATCTCAGGATCATGTGGAGAGTTATACTAAGATGTTTCCATAAGGTTTGCAGTCAGTACCTTTGAGTAAAATTGAAATGTATTCTTCATTCATTGCTAAACCAGATTATGCTCTGAGAACAGAACTTTTTTTGTTTTGAATAACTGAGTGATCCAAAAGGTGTCAAACATCTCAGGATAATGTGGGGAGTTATGCTATGATGTTTCCATAAGGTTTGCAGTCAGTACCTTTGAGTAAAATTGAAATGTATACTTCATTCATTGCTAAACAACATTATGCTCTCAGAAAACAACTTTTTTGTCTTGAATACCTGAGTGATATAACAGCAGTCAAACAGCTCAGGATCATGTGGGGAGTAATATTAAGATGTTTCCATAAGGTTTGCATTCAGTACATTAGAGTAAAATTGAATCTATACTTTTAGTGCCAAAGCACTGCATTCACAGAGAAATCAACTTTTTTGTCTTGAATAGCTGAGTGATATAACAGCAGTCAAACAGCTCAGGATCATGTGGGGTGTAATATTAAGATGTTTCCATAAGGTTTGCATTCAGTACTTTAGAGTAAAATTGAAGCTATACTTTTAGTGCCAAAGCACTGCATTCAGAGAGAAATCAACTTTTTTGTCTTAAACACCTGAGTGATATAAATGGTGTGAAACATCTCAGGATCATGTTGGGAGTTATATTAAGATGTTTCCAATCGGTTTGCAGTCAGTACCTTTGAGTTAAATTCAAATGCATACTTTATTCAATGCGATTGCACTCTGTGCACCGAGAAATCAACTTTTTTATCTTGAATACCTGAGTGAAATAATAGGAGTTAAACATCTCAGGATCATGTGGGGAGTTATGCTATGATGTTTCCATAAGGTTTGCAGTCAGTACCTTTGAGTAAAATTGAAATGTATACTTCATTCATTGCTAAACAAGATTATGCTCTGAGAACAGAACTTTTTTGTTTTGAATAACTGAGTGTTGCAACAGGTGTCAAACATCTCAGGATAATGTGGGGAGTTATGCTATGTTGTTTCCATAAGGTTTGCAGTCAGTTCCTTTGAGCAAAATTGAAATGTATACTTCATTCAATGCTGAAGCTCTGGATGCTCTGAGAAATCAGCTTTTTTGTCTTGAATACCTAAATGATGTAACAAGTGTCAAACATCTCAGGATCATGTGGGGAGTTATACTATGATGATTCCATAAGGTTTGCAGTCAGTACCTTTGAGTTAAATTGAAATGTATACTTCATTCAAAACTTAAGCTCTGTATGCTCTGAGAAATCCACTTTTTTGTCTTGAATACCTAAATGATGTAACAGGTGTCAAACATCTCAGGATAATGTGGGGAGTTATACTAAGAGGTTTCCATAAAGTTTGAAGTCAATACCTTTGAGTAAAATTGAAATGTATACTTCATTCATTGGTAA
Source organism: Mobula birostris (assembly GCF_030028105.1). NCBI lineage: Eukaryota > Metazoa > Chordata > Chondrichthyes > Myliobatiformes > Myliobatidae > Mobula > Mobula birostris. The sequence goes on from NW_027277444.1 coordinate 27,435, forward strand.
ACAAGATTATGCTCTGAGAAAACAACTTTTTTGTTTTGAATAACTGAGTGATGCAACAGGTGTCAAACATCTCAGGATCATGTGGGAAGTTATGCTATGTTGTTTCCATAAGGTTTGCAGTCAATACCTTTGAGTAAAATTGAAATGTATACTTCATTCATTGCTAAACCAGATTATGTTCTGAGAACAGAACTTTTTTGTTTTGAACAACTGAGTGATGCAACAGGTGTCAAACATCCCAGGATAATGTGGTGAGTTATGCTATGTTGTTTCCATAAGGTTTGCAGTCAGTACCTTTGAGTAAAATTGAAATGTATACTTCATTCAATGCTGAAGCTCTGGATGCTCTGAGAAATCAACTTTTTTGTCTTGAATACCTAAATGATGTAACAGGTGTCAAACATCTCAGGATGATGTGGGGAGTTATACTAAGAGGTTTCCATAAGGTTTGCAGTCAATACCTTTGAGTAAAATTGAAATGTATAGTTCATTCATTGGTAAAGAAGATTATGCTCTGAGAAAACAACTTTTTTGTTTTGAATACCTGAGTGATGCAACAGGTGTCAAACATCTCAGGATCATGTGGGGAGTTATGCTATGTTGTTTCCATAAGGTTTGCAGTCAGTACCTTTGAGTAAAATTGAAATGTATACTTCATTCATTGCTAAACAACATTATGCTCTCAGAGAACAACTTTTTTGTCTTGAAT
>NW_027277445.1:0-28121 GCF_030028105.1 Mobula birostris
ATTTACATGGGATCCCGGTGAGTGTGTCAGTATTTCCAAGGGGTCCCGGGGAGTGTGTCTATATTTACAGGGGGTCTCAGGGAGTGTGTCAGTATTTACTGGGGGTCCCGGGGAGAGTGTTTGTGTAAACAGGGGGTCCCGGGGAGTGTGCCGGTAATTACATGGGGTCCCAGGGATCCTGTCAGTATTTACAAGGGGTTCTGGGGAGTGTGTCAGTTTTTACATGGGGTCCCGGGAAGTGTATCTGTATTTACAGGGGTCCCGGAGAGTGTGTAGGTATTTACAGGGGGTCCCAGGGATCCTGTCAGTATTTACAAGGGGTTCTGGGGAGTGTGTCAGTATTTACAGGGGGTCCTGGGGAGTGTGTCAGTAGTTACAGGGGGTCCCGGGGACTGTGTCAGTATTTACAGAGGGTCCCGGGGAGTGTGTCAATATTTACAGGGGGTCCCGGGGAGTGTGTCTGTATTTACAGGGGGTCCCGGGGAGTGTGTCTGTATTTAAAGGTGGTCCCGGGGAGTGTGTCAGTATTTACTGGGGATCCCAGGGAGTGTGTCAGTATATACAGGTGGTCCGGGGAGTATGTCAGTATTTACAGGTGATCCCGGGGGGTGTGTCTGTATTTACAGGGGGTCCCGGGGAGTGTGTCAGTATTTACAGGGCATCCCAGGAAGTGTGTTTGTATTTACAGGGTGTCCCGGGGAGTGTGTCAGTATTTACAGGGGTCCCGGGGAGTGTGTCAGTGTTTACAAGGGGTCCCAGGGAGTGTGTCAGTATTTACAAGGGGTCCCGGGAAGTGTGTCTGTATTTACATGGGATCCCGGTGAGTGTGTCAGTATTTCCAAGGGGTCCCGGGGAGTGTGTCTATATTTATACGGGGTCTCAGGGAGTGTGTCAGTATTTACTGGGGGTCCCAGGGAGAGTGTTTGTGTAAACAGGGGGTCCCGGGGAGTGTGCCGGTAATTACATGGGGTCCCAGGGATCCTGTCAGTATTTACAAGGGGTTCTGGGGAGTGTGTCAGTTTTTACATGGGGTCATGGGGAGTGTGTCTGTATCTACAAGGAGTCCCGGGGAGTGTGTCAGTATTTACAGGTGGTCCCGGGGAGTGTGTCAGTATTTACAGGTGGTCCCGGGGAGTTTGTCAGTATTTACAGGAGGTCCCGGGGAGTGTGTCTGTATTTACACAGGGTCATGGGGAGTGTGTCAGTATTTGCAGGGGGTCCCAGGGAGTGTGTCGGTATTTACAGGGGGTCCGGGAGAGTGTGTCTGTATTGACAAGGGGGTCCCGGGGAGTGTGTCAGTATTGACAGGGGGTCCTGGGAAGTGGTTCAGTATTTACAGGGGATCCCGGAGATTGTGTCAGTATTTACAGGGGGTCCGGGGAGTGTGTCTGTATTTACAGGGGGTCCCAGGGAGAGTGTCAGTATTTACAGGGGTTCCGGAGAGTGTGTCAATATTTACAGGGGGTCCCGGAGAGGGCGTCTGTATTTACAAGGGGTCTCGGTGAGTGTCTCTGCATTTACAGGGGGTCCCGGGGAGTGTGTCTGTATTTACAGGGGGTCTCGGGAAGCGCGTCAGCATTCACTGGGGGTCCCGGGGAGTGTGTCAGTGTAAACAGGGGGTCCCGGGGAGTGTGTCGGTAATTACAGGGGGTCCCGGGGATCCTGTCAGTATTTACAGTGGGTTCTGGGGAGTGTGTCAGTAATTACAGGGGGTCCTGGGGAGTGTGTCTGTATCTACAGGGAGTCCCAGGGAGTGTGTCAGTATTTACAGGGGGTCCCAGGGAATGTGTCAGTATTTACAGGGATCCCGGGAGGTGTGTCTGTATTTACAGGGTGTCTCGGGGTGTGTGTCTGTATCTACAGGGAGTCCCGGGGAGTGTGTCAGTATTTACAGGGGGTCCCGGGGAGTGTGTCAGTATTTACAGGGGTCCCGGGGAGTGTGTAGTTACTTACAGGGGGTCCCAGGAAGTGTGTCTGTATTTACAGGGGGTCCCGGGGAGTGTGTCAGTATTTACATGGGGTCACGGAGAGGGTGTCTGTATTTACAAGGGGTCTCGGTGAGTGTCTCTGCATTTACTGGGGGTCCCGGGGAGTGTGTCGATAGATACAGGGGGCCCCGGGGAGGATGTCAGTATTTACAGGGGGTCCGGGGGGGATGTCAGCATTTACAGGGGGTCCCGGGGAGTGTGTCAGTATGTACAGGGGGATCCGGGGAGTGTGTCTGTATCTACAGGGGGTCCCGGGGAGTATGTTAGTATTTACAAGGGGCCCCGGGGAGTGTGTCAGTATTTACAGGGGGTCCCGGGGAGTGTGTCTGTATTTACAGGGGGTCCCGGGGAGTGTGTAGGTATTTACAGGGGGTCCCAGGGATCCTGTCAGTATTTACAAGGGTTCTGGGGAGTGTGTCAGTATTTACAGGGGGTCCTGGGGAGTGTGTCAGCAGTTACAGGGGGTCCCGGGGACTGTGTCAGTATTTACAGAGGGTCCCGGGGAGTGTGTCAATATTTACAGGGGGTCCTGGGGAGTGTGTCAGTATTTACAGGAGGGCCCGGGGAGTGTGTCTGTATTTACAGAGGGTCATGGGGAGTGTGTCAGTATTTACAGGGGGTCCCAGGTAATGTGTCAGTATTTACAGAGGGTCCCGGGGAGTGTATCAATATTTACAGGGGGTCCCGGGGAGTGTGTCTGTATTTACAGGGGGTCCCGGGGAGTGTGTCTGTATTTACAGGGGGTCCCGGGGAGTGTGTCTGTATTTACAGGTGGTCCCGGGGAGTGTGTCAATATTTACTGGGGATCCCGGGGAGTTTCTCAGTATTTACAGGGGTTCCCGGGGAGAGTGTCTGTATTCACACAGGGTCATGGGGAGTGTGTCAGTATTTACAGGGGGTCCCAGGGAATGTGTCAGTATTTACAGGGATCCCGGGAAGTGTGTCTGTATTTACAGGCTGTCCCGGGGAGTGTGTCAGTATTTACAGGGGGTCTCGGGGTGTGTGTCAGTACTTACAGGGGTCCCGGTGAGTGTGTCAGTATTTACACGGGGTCCTGGGGAGTGTGTCAGTATTTACAGAGGGTCCCGGGGAGTGTGTCAGTATTTACAGGGGGTCCTGGGGAGTGTGTCAGTATTTACAAGGGGTCCCGGGGAGTGTGTCAGTATTTACACGGGGTCCTGGGGAGTGTGTCAGTATTTTCAAGGGGTCCCGGGGAGTGTGTCAGTCTTTACAGGGAGTCCCGGAGAGTGTGTCAGTATCTACAGGGGGTCCCGGGGAGTGTGTCTCTACTTACAGGGGTCCCGGGGAGTGTGTCAGTATTTACAGGGGGTCCCGGGGAGTGTATCTGTATTTACAGGGGTCCCGGGGAGTGTGTAGGTATTTACAGGGGGTCCCAGGGATCCTGTCAGTATTTACAAGGGTTCTGGGGACTGTGTCAGTATTTACAGGGGGTCCTGGGGAGTGTGTCAGCAGTTACAGGGGGTCCCGGGGACTGTGTCAGTATTTACAGAGGGTCCCGGGGAGTGTGTCAATATTTACAGGGGGTCCTGGGGAGTGTGTCAGTATTTACAGGAGGGCCCGGGGAGTGTGTCTGTATTTACAGAGGGTCATGGGGTGTGTGTCAGTATTTACAGGGGGTCCCAGGTAATGTGTCAGTATTTACAGAGGGTCCCGGGGAGTGTATCAATATTTACAGGGGGTCCCGGGGAGTGTGTCTGTATTTACAGGGGGTCCCGGGGAGTGTGTCTGTATTTACAGGGGGTCCCGGGGAGTGTGTCTGTATTTACAGGTGGTCCCGGGGAGTGTGTCAATATTAACTGGGGATCCCGGGGAGTTTCTCAGTATTTACAGGGGTTCCCGGGGAGAGTGTCTGTATTCACACAGGGTCATGGGGAGTGTGTCAGTATTTACAGGGGGTCCCAGGGAATGTGTCAGTATTTACAGGGATCCCGGGAAGTGTGTCTGTATTTACAGGCTGTCCCGGGGAGTGTGTCAGTATTTACAGGGGGTCTCGGGGTGTGTGTCAGTATTTACAGGGGTCCCGGTGAGTGTGTCAGTATTTACACGGGGTCCTGGGGAGTGTGTCAGTATTTACAGAGGGTCCCGGGGAGTGTGTGAGTATTTACAGGGGGTCCTGGGGAGTGTGTCAGTATTTACAAGGGGTCCCGGGGAGTGTGTCTGTATTTACAGGGGGTCCCGGGGAGTGTGTCTGTATTTAAAGGTGGTCCCGGGGAGTGTGTCAGTATTTACTGGGGATCCCGGGGAGTTTGTCAGTATTTACAGGAGGTCCCGGGGAGTGTGTCTGTATTTACACAGGGTCATGGGGAGTGTGTCGGTATTTACAGGGGGTCCCGGGGAGTGTGTCGGTATTTACAGGGGGTCCGGGAGAGTGTGTCTGTATTGACAAGGGGGTCCCGGGGAGTGTGTCTGTATTTACAGGGGATCCCAGGGAGTGTGTCAGTATTGACAGGGGGTCCTGAAAAGTGGTTCAGTATTTACAGGGGATCCCGGAGATTGTGTCAGTATTTACAGGTGGTCCCGGGGAGTGTGTCTGTATTTACAGGGGGGTCCCGGGGGGTGTGTCAGTATTTACAGGGTGTCTCGGAGAGTGTGTCAGTCTTTACAGGGAGTCCCGGAGAGTGTGTCAGTATCTACAGGGGGTCCCGGGGAGTGTGTCAGTACTTACAGGGGTCCCGGGGAGCGTGTCTGTATTTACAGGGGGTCCCGGGGAGAGTGTCAGTATTTACAGGGGGTCCCGGGGAGTGTGTCAATATTTACAGGGGGTCCCGGAGAGGGTGTCTGTATTTACAAGGGGTCTCGGTGAGTGTCTCTGCATTTACAGGGGGTCCCGGGGAGTGTGTCTGTATTTACAGGGGGTCTCGGGAAGCGCGTCAGTATTCACTGGGGGTCCCGGGGAGTGTGACAGTGTAAACAGGGGGTCCCGGGGAGTGTGTCGGTAATTACAGGGGGTCCCGGGGATCCTGTCAGTATTTACAGTGGGTTCTGGGGAGTGTGTCAGTAATTACAGGGGGTCCTGGGGAGTGTGTCTGTATCTACAGGGAGTCCCAGGGAGTGTGTCAGTGTTTACAGGGGGTCCCAGGGAATCTGTCAGTATTTACAGGGATCCCGGGAAGTGTGTCTGTATTTACAGGGTGCCCCGGGGAGTGTGTCAGTATTTACAGGGGGTCTCAAGGAGTGTGTCAGTATTTACAGGGGTCCCGGGGAGTGTGTCAGTATTTACAAGGGATCCCAGGGAGTGTGTCAGTATTTACAAGGGGTCCCGGGAAGTGTGTCTGTATTTACATGGGATCCCGGTGAGTGTGTCAGTATTTCCAAGGGGTCCCGGGGAGTGTGTCTATATTTACAGGGGGTCTCAGGGAGTGTGTCAGTATTTACTGGGGGTCCCGGGGAGAGTGTTTGTGTAAACAGGGGGTCCCGGGGAGTGTGCCGGTAATTACATGGGGTCCCAGGGATCCTGTCAGTATTTACAAGGGGTTCTGGGGAGTGTGTCAGTTTTTACATGGGGTCCCGGGAAGTGTATCTGTATTTACAGGGGTCCCGGAGAGTGTGTAGGTATTTACAGGGGGTCCCAGGGATCCTGTCAGTATTTACAAGGGGTTCTGGGGAGTGTGTCAGTATTTACAGGGGGTCCTGGGGAGTGTGTCAGTAGTTACAGGGGGTCCCGGGGACTGTGTCAGTATTTACAGAGGGTCCCGGGGAGTGTGTCAATATTTACAGGGGGTCCCGGGGAGTGTGTCTGTATTTACAGGGGGTCCCGGGGAGTGTGTCTGTATTTAAAGGTGGTCCCGGGGAGTGTGTCAGTATTTACTGGGGATCCCAGGGAGTGTGTCAGTATATACAGGTGGTCCGGGGAGTATGTCAGTATTTACAGGTGATCCCGGGGGGTGTGTCTGTATTTACAGGGGGTCCCGGGGAGTGTGTCAGTATTTACAGGGCATCCCAGGAAGTGTGTTTGTATTTACAGGGTGTCCCGGGGAGTGTGTCAGTATTTACAGGGGTCCCGGGGAGTGTGTCAGTGTTTACAAGGGGTCCCAGGGAGTGTGTCAGTATTTACAAGGGGTCCCGGGAAGTGTGTCTGTATTTACATGGGATCCCGGTGAGTGTGTCAGTATTTCCAAGGGGTCCCGGGGAGTGTGTCTATATTTATACGGGGTCTCAGGGAGTGTGTCAGTATTTACTGGGGGTCCCAGGGAGAGTGTTTGTGTAAACAGGGGGTCCCGGGGAGTGTGCCGGTAATTACATGGGGTCCCAGGGATCCTGTCAGTATTTACAAGGGGTTCTGGGGAGTGTGTCAGTTTTTACATGGGGTCATGGGGAGTGTGTCTGTATCTACAAGGAGTCCCGGGGAGTGTGTCAGTATTTACAGGTGGTCCCGGGGAGTGTGTCAGTATTTACAGGTGGTCCCGGGGAGTTTGTCAGTATTTACAGGAGGTTCCGGGGAGTGTGTCTGTATTTACACAGGGTCATGGGGAGTGTGTCAGTATTTGCAGGGGGTCCCAGGGAGTGTGTCGGTATTTACAGGGGGTCCGGGAGAGTGTGTCTGTATTGACAAGGGGGTCCCGGGGAGTGTGTCAGTATTGACAGGGGGTCCTGGGAAGTGGTTCAGTATTTACAGGGGATCCCGGAGATTGTGTCAGTATTTACAGGGGGTCCGGGGAGTGTGTCTGTATTTACAGGGGGTCCCAGGGAGAGTGTCAGTATTTACAGGGGTTCCGGAGAGTGTGTCAATATTTACAGGGGGTCCCGGAGAGGGCGTCTGTATTTACAAGGGGTCTCGGTGAGTGTCTCTGCATTTACAGGGGGTCCCGTGGAGTGTGTCTGTATTTACAGGGGGTCTCGGGAAGCGCGTCAGCATTCACTGGGGGTCCCGGGGAGTGTGTCAGTGTAAACAGGGGGTCCCGGGGAGTGTGTCGGTAATTACAGGGGGTCCCGGGGATCCTGTCAGTATTTACAGTGGGTTCTGGGGAGTGTGTCAGTAATTACAGGGGGTCCTGGGGAGTGTGTCTGTATCTACAGGGAGTCCCAGGGAGTGTGTCAGTATTTACAGGGGGTCCCAGGGAATGTGTCAGTATTTACAGGGATCCCGGGAGGTGTGTCTGTATTTACAGGGTGTCTCGGGGTGTGTGTCTGTATCTACAGGGAGTCCCGGGGAGTGTGTCAGTATTTACAGGGGGTCCCGGGGAGTGTGTCAGTATTTACAGGGGTCCCGGGGAGTGTGTAGTTACTTACAGGGGGTCCCAGGAAGTGTGTCTGTATTTACAGGGGGTCCCGGGGAGTGTGTCAGTATTTACATGGGGTCACGGAGAGGGTGTCTGTATTTACAAGGGGTCTCGGTGAGTGTCTCTGCATTTACTGGGGGTCCCGGGGAGTGTGTCGATAGATACAGGGGGCCCCGGGGAGGATGTCAGTATTTACAGGGGGTCCGGGGGGGATGTCAGCATTTACAGGGGGTCCCGGGGAGTGTGTCAGTATGTACAGGGGGATCCGGGGAGTGTGTCTGTATCTACAGGGGGTCCCGGGGAGTATGTTAGTATTTACAAGGGGTTCTGGGGAGTGTGTCAGTATTTACAGGGGGTCCTGGGGAGTGTGTCAGTAGTTACAGGGGGTCCCGGGGACTGTGTCAGTATTTACAGAGGGTCCCGGGGAGTGTGTCAATATTTACAGGGGGTCCCGGGGAGTGTGTCTGTATTTACAGGGGGTCCCGGGGAGTGTGTCTGTATTTAAAGGTGGTCCCGGGGAGTGTGTCAGTATTTACTGGGGATCCCAGGGAGTGTGTCAGTATATACAGGTGGTCCGGGGAGTATGTCAGTATTTACAGGTGATCCCGGGGGGTGTGTCTGTATTTACAGGGGGTCCCGGGGAGTGTGTCAGTATTTACAGGGCATCCCAGGAAGTGTGTTTGTATTTACAGGGTGTCCCGGGGAGTGTGTCAGTATTTACAGGGGTCCCGGGGAGTGTGTCAGTGTTTACAAGGGGTCCCAGGGAGTGTGTCAGTATTTACAAGGGGTCCCGGGAAGTGTGTCTGTATTTACATGGGATCCCGGTGAGTGTGTCAGTATTTCCAAGGGGTCCCGGGGAGTGTGTCTATATTTATACGGGGTCTCAGGGAGTGTGTCAGTATTTACTGGGGGTCCCAGGGAGAGTGTTTGTGTAAACAGGGGGTCCCGGGGAGTGTGCCGGTAATTACATGGGGTCCCAGGGATCCTGTCAGTATTTACAAGGGGTTCTGGGGAGTGTGTCAGTTTTTACATGGGGTCATGGGGAGTGTGTCTGTATCTACAAGGAGTCCCGGGGAGTGTGTCAGTATTTACAGGTGGTCCCGGGGAGTGTGTCAGTATTTACAGGTGGTCCCGGGGAGTTTGTCAGTATTTACAGGAGGTTCCGGGGAGTGTGTCTGTATTTACACAGGGTCATGGGGAGTGTGTCAGTATTTGCAGGGGGTCCCAGGGAGTGTGTCGGTATTTACAGGGGGTCCGGGAGAGTGTGTCTGTATTGACAAGGGGGTCCCGGGGAGTGTGTCAGTATTGACAGGGGGTCCTGGGAAGTGGTTCAGTATTTACAGGGGATCCCGGAGATTGTGTCAGTATTTACAGGGGGTCCGGGGAGTGTGTCTGTATTTACAGGGGGTCCCAGGGAGAGTGTCAGTATTTACAGGGGTTCCGGAGAGTGTGTCAATATTTACAGGGGGTCCCGGAGAGGGCGTCTGTATTTACAAGGGGTCTCGGTGAGTGTCTCTGCATTTACAGGGGGTCCCGTGGAGTGTGTCTGTATTTACAGGGGGTCTCGGGAAGCGCGTCAGCATTCACTGGGGGTCCCGGGGAGTGTGTCAGTGTAAACAGGGGGTCCCGGGGAGTGTGTCGGTAATTACAGGGGGTCCCGGGGATCCTGTCAGTATTTACAGTGGGTTCTGGGGAGTGTGTCAGTAATTACAGGGGGTCCTGGGGAGTGTGTCTGTATCTACAGGGAGTCCCAGGGAGTGTGTCAGTATTTACAGGGGGTCCCAGGGAATGTGTCAGTATTTACAGGGATCCCGGGAGGTGTGTCTGTATTTACAGGGTGTCTCGGGGTGTGTGTCTGTATCTACAGGGAGTCCCGGGGAGTGTGTCAGTATTTACAGGGGGTCCCGGGGAGTGTGTCAGTATTTACAGGGGTCCCGGGGAGTGTGTAGTTACTTACAGGGGGTCCCAGGAAGTGTGTCTGTATTTACAGGGGGTCCCGGGGAGTGTGTCAGTATTTACATGGGGTCACGGAGAGGGTGTCTGTATTTACAAGGGGTCTCGGTGAGTGTCTCTGCATTTACTGGGGGTCCCGGGGAGTGTGTCGATAGATACAGGGGGCCCCGGGGAGGATGTCAGTATTTACAGGGGGTCCGGGGGGGATGTCAGCATTTACAGGGGGTCCCGGGGAGTGTGTCAGTATGTACAGGGGGATCCGGGGAGTGTGTCTGTATCTACAGGGGGTCCCGGGGAGTATGTTAGTATTTACAAGGGGCCCCGGGGAGTGTGTCAGTATTTACAGGGGGTCCCGGGGAGTGTGTCTGTATTTACAGGGGGTCCAGGGGAGTGTGTCGGTACTTATAGGGGGTCCCGGACAGTGTGTCGGTATTTACAGGGGGTCCCGGGGAGTGTGTCAGTATTGACAGGGGGTCCTGGGCAGTGGTTCAGTATGTACAGGGTGTCCCGGGGAGTGTGTCAGTATTTACAGGGGGTCCCGGGGAGTGTGTCTGTATTTACTGGGGGGTCCCGGGGAGTGTGTCAGTATTTACAGGGGGTCTCGGAGAGTGTTTCATTATTTACAGGGGGTCCCGGGGAGTGTTTCGGTATATACAGGGGGTCCCGGGGAGTATGTCAGTATTTACAGGGCATCTCGGGGAGTGTGTCTGTACGTACAGGGGGTCCCGGGAAGTGTGTCAGTATTTACTGGGGGTCCCGGGGAGTGTGTCACTGTAAAGAGGGTGTCCCGGGGAGTGTGTCTGTAATTACAGGGGGTCCCGGGGATCCTGTCAGTATTTACAGGGGGTTCTGGGGAGTGTGTCAGTAATTACAGGGGGTCCTGGGGAGTGTGTCTGTATCTACAGGGAGACCCAGGGAGTGTGTCAGTATTTACAGGGGGTCCCAGGGAATCTGTCAGTATTTAAAGGGATCCCGGGAAGTGTGTCTGTATTTACTGGGTGTCCCGGGGAGTGTGTCAGTATTTACAAGGGGTCCCGGGGAGTGTGTCTGTATCTACAGGGGGTCCCGGGGAGTATGTTAGTATTTACAAGGGGCCCCGGGGAGTGTGTCAGTATTTACAGGGGGTCCCGGGGAGTGTGTCTGTATTTACAGGGGGTCCAGGGGAGTGTGTCGGTACTTATAGGGGGTCCCGGACAGTGTGTCGGTATTTACAGGGGGTCCCGGGGAGTGTGTCAGTATTGACAGGGGGTCCTGGGCAGTGGTTCAGTATGTACAGGGTGTCCCGGGGAGTGTGTCAGTATTTACAGGGGGTCCCGGGGAGTGTGTCTGTATTTACAGGGGGGTCCCGGGGAGTGTGTCAGTATTTACAGGGGGTCTCGGAGAGTGTTTCATTATTTACAGGGGGTCCCGGGGAGTGTTTCGGTATATACAGGGGGTCCCGGGGAGTATGTCAGTATTTACAGGGCATCTCGGGGAGTGTGTCTGTACGTACAGGGGGTCCCGGGAAGTGTGTCAGTATTTACTGGGGGTCCCGGGGAGTGTGTCACTGTAAAGAGGGTGTCCCGAGGAGTGTGTCTGTAATTACAGGGGGTCCCGGGGATCCTGTCAGTATTTACAGGGGGTTCTGGGGAGTGTGTCAGTAATTACAGGGGGTCCTGGGGAGTGTGTCTGTATCTACAGGGAGACCCAGGGAGTGTGTCAGTATTTACAGGGGGTCCCAGGGAATCTGTCAGTATTTAAAGGGATCCCGGGAAGTGTGTCTGTATTTACTGGGTGTCCCGGGGAGTGTGTCAGTATTTACAAGGGGTCCCGGGGAGTGTGTAAGTATTTACAAGGGGTCCCGGGAAGTGTGTCTGTATTTTCATGGGATCCCGGTGAGTGTGTCAGTATTTACAAGTGGTCCCGGGGAGTGTGTCAGTATTTTCAGGGGGTCTCGGAGAGGGTGTCTTTATTTACAAGGGGTCTCGGTGAGTGTCTCTGCATTTACAGGGGGTCCCGGGGAGTGTGTCTATATTTACAGTGGGTCTCGGGGAGTGTGTCAGTATTTACCGGGGGTCCCGGGGAGAGTGTTTGTGTAAACAGGGGGTCGCGGGGAGTGTGTCGGTAATTACAGGGTGTCCCAGGGATCCTGTCAGTATTTACAATGGTTTCTGGGGAGTGTGTCAGTATTTACAGGGGTCCTGGGGAGTGTGTCTGTATCTACAAGGTGTCCTGGGGAGTGTGTCAGTATTTACAGGTGGTCCCGGGGAATGTGTCTGTATTTACAGGTGGTCACGGGGAGTGTATCTGTATTTACAGGGGTCTCGGAGAGTGTGTAGGTATTTACAGGGGTCCCGGAGAGTGTGTAGGTATTTACAGGGGGTCCCAGGGATCCTGTCAGTATTTACAAGGGGTTCTGGGGAGTGTGTCAGTATTTACAGTGGGTCCTGGGAAGTGTGTCAGTAGTTACAGGGGGTCCCGGGGACTGTGTCAGTATTTCCAGAGGGTCCCGGGGAGTGTGTCTGTATTTACAGGGGGTCCCGGGGAGTGTGTCTGTATTTACAGGGGGTCCCGGGGAGTGTGTCTGTATTTAAAGGTGGTCCCGGGGGGTGTGTCAGTATTTACTGGGGATCCCGGGGAGTTTGTCAGTATTTACAGGAGGTCCCGGGGAGTGTGTCTGTATTTACACAGGGTCATGGGGAGTGTGTCAGTATTTACAGGGGGTCCCAGGGAGTGTGTCGGTATTTACAGGGGGTCCGGGAGAGTGTGTCTGTATTGACAAGGGGGTCCCGGGGAGTGTGTCTGTATTTACAGGGGATCCCAGGGAGTGTGTCAGTATTGACAGGGGGTCCTGGGAAGTGGTTCAGTATTTACAGGGGATCCCGGAGATTGTGTCAGTATTTACAGGGGGTCTCGGAGAGTGTGTCAGTCTTTACAGGGAGTCCCGGAGAGTGTGTCAGTATCTACAGGGGGTCCCGGGGAGTGTGTCTCTACTTACAGGGGTCCCGGGGAGTGTGTCAGTATTTACAGGGGGTCCCGGGGAGTGTATCTGTATTTACAGGGGTCCCGGGGAGTGTGTAGGTATTTACAGGGGGTCCCAGGGATCCTGTCAGTATTTACAAGGGTTCTGGGGAGTGTGTCAGTATTTACAGGGGGTCCTGGGGAGTGTGTCAGCAGTTACAGGGGGTCCCGGGGTCTGTGTCAGTATTTACAGAGGGTCCCGGGGAATGTGTCAATATTTACAGGGGGTCCCGGGGAGTGTGTCAGTATTTACAGGAGGGCCCGGGGAGTGTGTCTGTATTTACAGAGGGTCATGGGGAGTGTGTCAGTATTTACAGGGGGTCCCAGGTAATGTGTCAGTATTTACAGAGGGTCCCGGGGAGTGTATCAATATTTACAGGGGGTCCCGGGGAGTGTGTCTGTATTTACAGGGGGTCCCGGGGAGTGTGTCTGTATTTACAGGGGGTCCCGGGGAGTGTGTCTGTATTTACAGGTGGTCCCGGGGAGTGTGTCAATATTTACTGGGGATCCCGGGGAGTTTCTCAGTATTTACAGGGGTTCCCGGGGAGAGTGTCTGTATTCACACAGGGTCATGGGGAGTGTGTCAGTATTTACAGGGGTCCTGGGGAGTGTGTCTGTATCTACAAGGTGTCCTGGGGAGTGTGTCAGTATTTACAGGTGGTCCCGGGGAATGTGTCTGTATTTACAGGTGGTCACGGGGAGTGTATCTGTATTTACAGGGGTCTCGGAGAGTGTGTAGGTATTTACAGGGGTCCCGGAGAGTGTGTAGGTATTTACAGGGGGTCCCAGGGATCCTGTCAGTATTTACAAGGGGTTCTGGGGAGTGTGTCAGTATTTACAGTGGGTCCTGGGAAGTGTGTCAGTAGTTACAGGGGGTCCCGGGGACTGTGTCAGTATTTACAGAGGGTCCCGGGGAGTGTGTCTGTATTTACAGGGGGTCCCGGGGAGTGTGTCTGTATTTACAGGGGGTCCCGGGGAGTGTGTCTGTATTTAAAGGTGGTCCCGGGGGGTGTGTCAGTATTTACTGGGGATCCCGGGGAGTTTGTCAGTATTTACAGGAGGTCCCGGGGAGTGTGTCTGTATTTACACAGGGTCATGGGGAGTGTGTCAGTATTTACAGGGGGTCCCAGGGAGTGTGTCGGTATTTACAGGGGGTCTGGGAGAGTGTGTCTGTATTGACAAGGGGGTCCCGGGGAGTGTGTCTGTATTTACAGGGGATCCCAGGGAGTGTGTCAGTATTGACAGGGGGTCCTGGGAAGTGGTTCAGTATTTACAGGGGATCCCGGAGATTGTGTCAGTATTTACAGGGGGTCCCGGGGAGTGTGTCTGTATTTACAGGGGGGTCCCCGGGGGTGTGTCAGTATTTACAGGGGGTCTCGGAGAGTGTGTCAGTCTTTACAGGGAGTCCCGGAGAGTGTGTCAGTATCTACAGGGGGTCCCGGGGAGTGTGTCTCTACTTACAGGGGTCCCGGGGAGTGTGTCAGTATTTACAGGGGGTCCCGGGGAGTGTATCTGTATTTACAGGGGTCCCGGGGAGTGTGTAGGTATTTACAGGGGGTCCCAGGGATCCTGTCAGTATTTACAAGGGTTCTGGGGAGTGTGTCAGTATTTACAGGGGGTCCTGGGGAGTGTGTCAGCAGTTACAGGGGGTCCCGGGGACTGTGTCAGTACTTACAGAGGGTCCCGGGGAGTGTGTCAATATTTACAGGGGGTCCTGGGGAGTGTGTCAGTATTTACAGGAGGGCCCGGGGAGTGTGTCTGTATTTACAGAGGGTCATGGGGAGTGTGTCAGTATTTACAGGGGGTCCCAGGTAATGTGTCAGTATTTACAGAGGGTCCCGGGGAGTGTATCAATATTTACAGGGGGTCCCGGGGAGTGTGTCTGTATTTACAGGGGGTCCCGGGGAGTGTGTCTGTATTTACTGGGGGTCCCGGGGAGTGTGTCTGTATTTACAGGTGGTCCCGGGGAGTGTGTCAATATTTACTGGGGATCCCGGGGAGTTTCTCAGTATTTACAGGGGTTCCCGGGGAGAGTGTCTGTATTCACACAGGGTCATGGGGAGTGTGTCAGTATTTACAGGGGGTCCCAGGGAATGTGTCAGTATTTACAGGGATCCCGGGAAGTGTGTCTGTATTTACAGGCTGTCCCGGGGAGTGTGTCAGTATTTACAGGGGGTCTCGGGGTGTGTGTCAGTATTTACAGGGGTCCCGGTGAGTGTGTCAGTATTTACACGGGGTCCTGGGGAGTGTGTCAGTATTTACAGAGGGTCCCGGGGAGTGTGTCAGTATTTACAGGGGGTCCTGGGGAGTGTGTCAGTATTTACAAGGGGTCCCGGGGAGTGTGTCAGTATTTACACGGGGTCCTGGGGAGTGTGTCAGTATTTACAAGGGGTCCCGGGGAGTGTGTCAGTATTTACAGGGGGTCACGGAGAGGGTGTCTGTATTTACAAGGGGTCTCGGTGAGTGTCTCTGCATTTACAGGGGGTCCCGGGGAGTGTGTCGAAAGATACAGGGGGCCCCGGGGAGGATGTCAGTATTTACAGGGGGTCCGGGGGGGATGTCAACATTTACAGGGGGTCCCGGAGAGTGTGTCAGTATGTACAGGGGGATCCAGGGAGTGTGTCTGTATCTACAGGGGGTCCCGGGGAGTATGTTAGTATTTACAAGGGGTCCCGGGGAGTGTGTCAGTATTTACAGGGGGTCCCGGGGAGTGTGTCTGTATTTACAGGGGGTCCCGGGGAGTGTGTCGGCACTTATAGGGGGTCCCGGACAGTGTGTCGGTATTTACAGGGGGTCCCGGGGAGTGTGTCAGTATTGACAGGGGGTCCTGGG
This sequence comes from Mobula birostris, assembly GCF_030028105.1. NCBI lineage: Eukaryota > Metazoa > Chordata > Chondrichthyes > Myliobatiformes > Myliobatidae > Mobula > Mobula birostris. Next base: position 15,014 of record NW_027277445.1, read on the forward strand.
CAGTGGTTCAGTATTTACAGGGTGTCCCGGGGAGTGTGTCTGTATTTACAGGGGGGTCCCGGGGAGTGTGTCAGTATTTACAGGGGGTCTCGGAGAGTGTTTCATTATTTACAGGGGGTCCCGGGGAGTGTTTCGGTATATACAGGGGGTCCCGGGGAGTGTGTCGGTATTTACAGGGGGTCCAGGAGAGTGTGTCAGTATTTACAGGGGGTCCCGGGGAGGATGTCAGTATCTACAGGGGGTCCCAGGGAGTGTGTCTATATTTACAGGGTGTCCCGGGGAGGATGTCAGTATCTATAGGGGGTCCCGGGGAGTGTGTCTGTATCTACAGGGGGTCCCGGGGAGTGTGTCAGTATTTACAGGGGATGCCGGGGAGTGTGTCTGTATTTACAGTGGATCCCGGGGAGTGTGTCAGTATATAAAGGGGGTCCCGGGGAGTATGTCAGTATTTACAGGGGGTCCCGGGGAGGATGTCAGTATCTACAGGGGGTCCCAGGGAGTGTGTCTGTATTTACAGGGTGTCCCGGGGAGGATGTCAGTATCTATAGGGGGTCCCGGGGAGTGTGTCTGTATCTACAGGGGGTCCCGGGGAGTGTGTCAGTATTTACAGGGGATGCCGGGGAGTGTGTCTGTATTTACAGTGGACCCCGGGGAGTGTGTCAGTATATAAAGGGGGTCCCGGGGAGTGTGCCAGTATTTACAGGGGGTCCCGGCGAGTGTGTCTGTATTTACAGGGGTTCCGGGGAGAGTGTGGGTATTTACAGGGGGTCCTGGGAAGTGTGTCAGTATTTACAAGGGGTCCCAGGGAGAGTGTCAGTATTTACAGTGGTCCCGGGAAGTGTGTCAGTATTTACAGGGGGTCCCGGGGAGTGTGTCCGTATTTACAGGGGTCCCTGGGAGTGTGTAGGTATTTACAGGGGGTCCCGGGAAGTGTGTCGGTAGTTACACGGGGTCCCGGGGAGGATGTCTGTATTTATAAGGGCTCTCTGGGAGTGTCTTTGTATTTTCAGGGGCTCCCGAGGACTGTGTCTGTATTTACAGGGGGTCTCGGGGAGGGTGTCAGTATTTACTGGGGGTCCCGGGGAGAGTGTCAGTATTTACAGGGGGTCTCGCAGAGTGTTTCATTATTTACAGGGGGTCCCGGGGAGTGTTTCGGTATATACAGGGGGTCCCGGGGAGTATGTCAGTATTTACAGGGCATCTCGGGGAGTGTGTCTGTACGTACAGGGGGTCCCGGGAAGTGTGTCAGTATTTACTGGGGGTCCCGGGGAGTGTGTCACTGTAAAGAGGGTGTCCCGGGGAGTGTGTCTGTAATTACAGGGGGTCCCGGGGATCCTGTCAGTATTTACAGGGGGTTCTGGGGAGTGTGTCAGTAATTACAGGGGGTCCTGGGGAGTGTGTCTGTATCTACAGGGAGACCCAGGGAGTGTGTCAGTATTTACAGGGGGTCCCAGGGAATCTGTCAGTATTTAAAGGGATCCCGGGAAGTGTGTCTGTATTTACTGGGTGTCCCGGGGAGTGTGTCAGTATTTACAAGGGGTCCCGGGGAGTGTGTAAGTATTTACAAGGGGTCCCGGGAAGTGTGTCTGTATTTTCATGGGATCCCGGTGAGTGTGTCAGTATTTACAAGTGGTCCCGGGGAGTGTGTCAGTATTTTCAGGGGGTCTCGGAGAGGGTGTCTTTATTTACAAGGGGTCTCGGTGAGTGTCTCTGCATTTACAGGGGGTCCCGGGGAGTGTGTCTATATTTACAGTGGGTCTCGGGGAGTGTGTCAGTATTTACCGGGGGTCCCGGGGAGAGTGTTTGTGTAAACAGGGGGTCGCGGGGAGTGTGTCGGTAATTACAGGGTGTCCCAGGGATCCTGTCAGTATTTACAATGGTTTCTGGGGAGTGTGTCAGTATTTACAGGGGTCCTGGGGAGTGTGTCTGTATCTACAAGGTGTCCTGGGGAGTGTGTCAGTATTTACAGGTGGTCCCGGGGAATGTGTCTGTATTTACAGGTGGTCACGGGGAGTGTATCTGTATTTACAGGGGTCTCGGAGAGTGTGTAGGTATTTACAGGGGTCCCGGAGAGTGTGTAGGTATTTACAGGGGGTCCCAGGGATCCTGTCAGTATTTACAAGGGGTTCTGGGGAGTGTGTCAGTATTTACAGTGGGTCCTGGGAAGTGTGTCAGTAGTTACAGGGGGTCCCGGGGACTGTGTCAGTATTTACAGAGGGTCCCGGGGAGTGTGTCTGTATTTACAGGGGGTCCCGGGGAGTGTGTCTGTATTTACAGGGGGTCCCGGGGAGTGTGTCTGTATTTAAAGGTGGTCCCGGGGGGTGTGTCAGTATTTACTGGGGATCCCGGGGAGTTTGTCAGTATTTACAGGAGGTCCCGGGGAGTGTGTCTGTATTTACACAGGGTCATGGGGAGTGTGTCAGTATTTACAGGGGGTCCCAGGGAGTGTGTCGGTATTTACAGGGGGTCCGGGAGAGTGTGTCTGTATTGACAAGGGGGTCCCGGGGAGTGTGTCTGTATTTACAGGGGATCCCAGGGAGTGTGTCAGTATTGACAGGGGGTCCTGGGAAGTGGTTCAGTATTTACAGGGGATCCCGGAGATTGTGTCAGTATTTACAGGGGGTCCCGGGGAGTGTGTCTGTATTTACAGGGGGGTCCCGGGGGGTGTGTCAGTATTTACAGGGGGTCTCGGAGAGTGTGTCAGTCTTTACAGGGAGTCCCGGAGAGTGTGTCAGTATCTACAGGGGGTCCCGGGGAGTGTGTCTCTACTTACAGGGGTCCCGGGGAGTGTGTCAGTATTTACAGGGGGTCCCGGGGAGTGTATCTGTATTTACAGGGGTCCCGGGGAGTGTGTAGGTATTTACAGGGGGTCCCAGGGATCCTGTCAGTATTTACAAGGGTTCTGGGAGTGTGTCAGTATTTACAGGGGGTCCCAGGGAGTGTGTCAGTATTTACAGGTGGTCTCGGAGAGGGTGTCTGTATTTATAAGGGGTCGCGGGGAGTGTCTCTGTATTTACAGGGGGTCCCGGGGAGTGTGTCAGTATTTACAGGGAGTCCCGGGGAGTGTGTCAGTAATTACAGTGGGTCCTGGGGAGTGTGTCAGCATTTACAGGGGGTCCCGGGGAGTGTGTCAGTAGTTACAGGGGTCCCGGGAAGTGTGTCTGTATTTACAGGGGGTCCCGGGGAGTGTTTCACTATTTACAGGGGATCCCTGGGCGTGTGTCCGTATTTACAGGGGGTCCCGGGGAGTGTGTCCGTATTTACAGGGGTACCGGGGAGTGTGTCAGTATTAACAGGGAGTCCTAGGGATTGTTTCAGTATTTACAGGGAATCCCGGGGAGTATGTCATTTTTTACAGGGTGTCCCGGGGAGTATGTCAGTATTTACAGGGTGTCCGGGGAGTGTGTCAGTATTTTCAGGGGGCCCGGTGAGGGTGTCTGTATTTATAAAGGCTCTCGGGGTGTGTCTCTGTATTTTCAGGGAGTCCCAAGGAGTGTGTCTGTATTTACAGGGGGTCTCGAGGAGTGTGTCAGTATTTACTGGGGGTACCGGGGTGTGTGTCAGTAGAAACAGGGTATCCCGGGAAATCTGTCTGTCTTTACAGGGGATCCCTGGGACTGTATCTGTATTTACAGGGGGTCCCGGGGAGTGTGTCAGTATTTACAGGGGGTCTCGGGGAGTTTGTCAGTATTTACAGGAAGTCCCATGGAGTGTGTCAGTATTTACAAGGGATCCCGAAGAGAGTGTCAGTATTTACAGGGGGTCCCGGGGAGTGTGTCTGTATTTACAGAGGGTCATGGGGAGTGTGTCAGTATTTACATGGTGTCCCAGTGAGTGTGTCAGTATTTACAGGAAGTCCCGTGGAGTGTGTCAGTATTTACAGGGGATCCCGAAGAGAGTGTCTGTATTTACAAGGGGTCTCGGTGAGTGTCTCTGCATTTACAGGGGCCCCGGGGAGTGTGTCTGTATTTACAGAGGGTCATGGGGAGTGTGTCAGTATTTACAGGGGGTCCTGGGGAGTGTGTCAGTATTTACAGGGGGTCTTGGGGAGTTTGTCAGTATTTACAGGAAGTCCCGTGGAGTGTGTCAGTATTTACAAGGGTTCCCGAAGAGAGTGTCTCTATTTACATGGGGTCCTGGGGAATGTGTCAGTATTTACAGGGGTTCCCGGGGAGTGTGTCAGTATTTACAGGGGGTCCCGGGGAGTGTGTCTGTATTTACAGAGGGTCATGGGGAGTGTGTCAGTATTTACATGGTGTCCCCAGTGAGTGTGTCAGTATTTACAGGAAGTCCCGTGGAGTGTGTCAGTATTTACAGGGGATCCCGAAGAGAGTGTCTGTATTTACAAGGGGTCTCGGTGAGTGTCTCTGCATTTACAGGGGGTCCGGGGGAGTGTGTCTGTATTTACAGGGGGTCGCGGGGAGTGTGTCAGTAATTACTGGGGGTCCCGGGGAGTGTGTCAGTGTAAACAGGGGGTCCCGGGGAGTGTGTCGGTAATTACACGGGGTCCCAGGGATCCTGTCAGTATTTACAGGGTGTTCTGGGGAGTGTATCAGTATTTCCAGGGGGTCCTGGGGAGTGTGTCTGTATCTACAGGGAGTCCCGGGGAGTTTGTCAGTATTTACAGTGGGTCCCGGGGAGTGTGTCGGTATTTACAGGGGTACCCGGGGAGTGTGTCAGTATTGACAGGGGGTCCTGGAGAGTGTGTCAGTATTTGCAGGGGGTCCCGGGGAGTGTGTCTGTATTTACAGGGGGTCCCGGGGAGTGTGTTGGTATTTACAGGGGGTGCCGGGGAGTGTGTCAGTATTGACAGGGGGTGCTGTGGAGTATTTCAGTATTTACAGGGCATCCCGGGGAGCGTGCAGTATTTACAGGGGGACCCGGGGAGTGTGTCAGTATATACAGGGGGTCCCGGGGAGTGTGTCAGTAGTTACAGGGGTCCCGGGGAGTGTGTCTGTATTTACAGGGGGTCCCGGGGAGTGTTTCACTATTTACAGGGGATCCCTGGGCGTGTGTCCGTATTTACAGGGGGTCCCGGGGAGTGTGTCAGTATTTACAGGGGGTCCCAGGGAGTGTGTCGGTATTTACAGGGGGTCCGGGAGAGTGTGTCTGTATTGACAAGGGGGTCCCCGGGGAGTGTGTCTGTATTTACAGGGGATCCCAGGGAGTGTGTCAGTATTGACAGGGGGGTCCTGGGAAGTGGTTCAGTATTTACAGGGGATCCCGGAGATTGTGTCAGTATTTACAGGGGGTCTCGGAGAGTGTGTCAGTCTTTACAGGGAGTCCCGGAGAGTGTGTCAGTATCTACAGGGGGTCCCGGGGAGTGTGTCTCTACTTACAGGGGTCCCGGGGAGTGTGTCAGTATTTACAGGGGGTCCCGGGGAGTGTATCTGTATTTACAGGGGTCCCGGGGAGTGTGTAGGTATTTACAGGGGGTCCCAGGGATCCTGTCAGTATTTACAAGGGTTCTGGGGAGTGTGTCAGTATTTACAGGGGGTCCTGGGGAGTGTGTCAGCAGTTACAGGGGGTCCCGGGGTCTGTGTCAGTATTTACAGAGGGTCCCGGGGAATGTGTCAATATTTACAGGGGGTCCCGGGGAGTGTGTCAGTATTTACAGGAGGGCCCGGGGAGTGTGTCTGTATTTACAGAGGGTCATGGGGAGTGTGTCAGTATTTACAGGGGGTCCCAGGTAATGTGTCAGTATTTACAGAGGGTCCCGGGGAGTGTATCAATATTTACAGGGGGTCCCGGGGAGTGTGTCTGTATTTACAGGGGGTCCCGGGGAGTGTGTCTGTATTTACAGGGGGTCCCGGGGAGTGTGTCTGTATTTACAGGTGGTCCCGGGGAGTGTGTCAATATTTACTGGGGATCCCGGGGAGTTTCTCAGTATTTACAGGGGTTCCCCGGGGAGAGTGTCTGTATTCACACAGGGTCATGGGGAGTGTGTCAGTATTTACAGGGGTCCTGGGGAGTGTGTCTGTATCTACAAGGTGTCCTGGGGAGTGTGTCAGTATTTACAGGTGGTCCCGGGGAATGTGTCTGTATTTACAGGTGGTCACGGGGAGTGTATCTGTATTTACAGGGGTCTCGGAGAGTGTGTAGGTATTTACAGGGGTCCCGGAGAGTGTGTAGGTATTTACAGGGGGTCCCAGGGATCCTGTCAGTATTTACAAGGGGTTCTGGGGAGTGTGTCAGTATTTACAGTGGGTCCTGGGAAGTGTGTCAGTAGTTACAGGGGGTCCCGGGGACTGTGTCAGTATTTACAGAGGGTCCCGGGGAGTGTGTCTGTATTTACAGGGGGTCCCGGGGAGTGTGTCTGTATTTACAGGGGGTCCCGGGGAGTGTGTCTGTATTTAAAGGTGGTCCCGGGGGGTGTGTCAGTATTTACTGGGGATCCCGGGGAGTTTGTCAGTATTTACAGGAGGTCCCGGGGAGTGTGTCTGTATTTACACAGGGTCATGGGGAGTGTGTCAGTATTTACAGGGGGTCCCAGGGAGTGTGTCGGTATTTACAGGGGGTCCGGGAGAGTGTGTCTGTATTGACAAGGGGGTCCCGGGGAGTGTGTCTGTATTTACAGGGGATCCCAGGGAGTGTGTCAGTATTGACAGGGGGTCCTGGGAAGTGGTTCAGTATTTACAGGGGATCCCGGAGATTGTGTCAGTATTTACAGGGGGTCCCGGGGAGTGTGTCTGTATTTACAGGGGGGTCCCCGGGGGTGTGTCAGTATTTACAGGGGGTCTCGGAGAGTGTGTCAGTCTTTACAGGGAGTCCCGGAGAGTGTGTCAGTATCTACAGGGGGTCCCGGGGAGTGTGTCTCTACTTACAGGGGTCCCGGGGAGTGTGTCAGTATTTACAGGGGGTCCCGGGGAGTGTATCTGTATTTACAGGGGTCCCGGGGAGTGTGTAGGTATTTACAGGGGGTCCCAGGGATCCTGTCAGTATTTACAAGGGTCTGGGGAGTGTGTCAGTATTTACAGGGGGTCCTGGGGAGTGTGTCAGCAGTTACAGGGGGTCCCGGGGACTGTGTCAGTACTTACAGAGGGTCCCGGGGAGTGTGTCAATATTTACAGGGGGTCCTGGGGAGTGTGTCAGTATTTACAGGAGGGCCCGGGAGTGTGTCTGTATTTACAGAGGGTCATGGGAGTGTGTCAGTATTTACAGGGGGTCCCAGGTAATGTGTCAGTATTTACAGAGGGTCCGGGGAGTGTATCAATATTTACAGGGGGTCCCGGGGAGTGTGTCTGTATTTACAGGGGGTCCCGGGGAGTGTGTCTGTATTTACTGGGGGTCCCGGGGAGTGTGTCTGTATTTACAGGTGGTCCCGGGGAGTGTGTCAATATTTACTGGGGATCCCGGGGAGTTTCTCAGTATTTACAGGGGTTCCCGGGGAGAGTGTCTGTATTCACACAGGGTCATGGGGAGTGTGTCAGTATTTACAGGGGGTCCCAGGGAATGTGTCAGTATTTACAGGGATCCCGGGAAGTGTGTCTGTATTTACAGGCTGTCCCGGGGAGTGTGTCAGTATTTACAGGGGGTCTCGGGGTGTGTGTCAGTATTTACAGGGGTCCCGGTGAGTGTGTCAGTATTTACACGGGGTCCTGGGGAGTGTGTCAGTATTTACAGAGGGTCCCGGGGAGTGTGTCAGTATTTACAGGGGTCCTGGGGAGTGTGTCAGTATTTACAAGGGGTCCCGGGGAGTGTGTCAGTATTTACACGGGGTCCTGGGGAGTGTGTCAGTATTTACAAGGGGTCCCGGGGAGTGTGTCAGTATTTACAGGGGTCACGGAGAGGGTGTCTGTATTTACAAGGGGTCTCGGTGAGTGTCTCTGCATTTACAGGGGTCCCGGGAGTGTGTCGAAAGATACAGGGGGCCCCGGGGAGGATGTCAGTATTTACAGGGGGTCCGGGGGGGATGTCAACATTTACAGGGGGTCCCGGAGAGTGTGTCAGTATGTACAGGGGGATCCAGGAGTGTGTCTGTATCTACAGGGGGTCCCGGGGAGTATGTTAGTATTTACAAGGGGTCCCGGGGAGTGTGTCAGTATTTACAGGGGGTCCCGGGGAGTGTGTCTGTATTTACAGGGGGTCCCGGGGAGTGTGTCGGCACTTATAGGGGGTCCCGGACAGTGTGTCGGTATTTACAGGGGGTCCCGGGGAGTGTGTCAGTATTGACAGGGGGTCCTGGGCAGTGGTTCAGTATTTACAGGGTGTCCCGGGGAGTGTGTCTGTATTTACAGGGGGGTCCCGGGGAGTGTGTCAGTATTTACAGGGGGTCTCGGAGAGTGTTTCATTATTTACAGGGGGTCCCGGGGAGTGTTTCGGTATATACAGGGGGTCCCGGGGAGTGTGTCGGTATTTACAGGGGGTCCAGGAGAGTGTGTCAGTATTTACAGGGGGTCCCGGGGAGGATGTCAGTATCTACAGGGGGTCCCAGGGAGTGTGTCTATATTTACAGGGTGTCCCGGGGAGGATGTCAGTATCTATAGGGGGTCCCGGGGAGTGTGTCTGTATCTACAGGGGGTCCCGGGGAGTGTGTCAGTATTTACAGGGGATGCCGGGAGTGTGTCTGTATTTACAGTGGATCCCGGGGAGTGTGTCAGTATATAAAGGGGGTCCCGGGGAGTATGTCAGTATTTACAGGGGTCCCGGGGAGGATGTCAGTATCTACAGGGGGTCCCAGGGAGTGTGTCTGTATTTACAGGTGTCCGGGGAGGATGTCAGTATCTATAGGGGGTCCCGGGGAGTGTGTCTGTATCTACAGGGGGTCCCGGGGAGTGTGTCAGTATTTACAGGGGATGCCGGGGAGTGTGTCTGTATTTACAGTGGACCCCGGGGAGTGTGTCAGTATATAAAGGGGGTCCCGGGGAGTGTGCCAGTATTTACAGGGGGTCCCGGCGAGTGTGTCTGTATTTACAGGGGTTCCGGGGAGAGTGTGGGTATTTACAGGGGGTCCTGGGAAGTGTGTCAGTATTTACAAGGGGTCCCAGGGAGAGTGTCAGTATTTACAGTGGTCCCGGGAAGTGTGTCAGTATTTACAGGGGGTCCCGGGGAGTGTGTCCGTATTTACAGGGGTCCCTGGAGTGTGTAGGTATTTACAGGGGTCCCGGGAAGTGTGTCGGTAGTTACACGGGGTCCCGGGGAGGATGTCTGTATTTATAAGGGCTCTCTGGGAGTGTCTTTGTATTTTCAGGGGCTCCCGAGGACTGTGTCTGTATTTACAGGGGGTCTCGGGGAGGGTGTCAGTATTTACTGGGGTCCCGGGGAGAGTGTCAGTATTTACAGGGGGTCTCGCAGAGTGTTTCATTATTTACAGGGGGTCCCGGGGAGTGTTTCGGTATATACAGGGGGTCCCGGGGAGTATGTCAGTATTTACAGGGCATCTCGGGGAGTGTGTCTGTACGTACAGGGGGTCCCGGGAAGTGTGTCAGTATTTACTGGGGGTCCCGGGGAGTGTGTCACTGTAAAGAGGGTGTCCCGGGGAGTGTGTCTGTAATTACAGGGGGTCCCGGGGATCCTGTCAGTATTTACAGGGGGTTCTGGGGAGTGTGTCAGTAATTACAGGGGGTCCTGGGGAGTGTGTCTGTATCTACAGGGAGACCCAGGGAGTGTGTCAGTATTTACAGGGGGTCCCAGGGAATCTGTCAGTATTTAAAGGGATCCCGGGAAGTGTGTCTGTATTTACTGGGTGTCCCGGGGAGTGTGTCAGTATTTACAAGGGGTCCCGGGGAGTGTGTAAGTATTTACAAGGGGTCCCGGGAAGTGTGTCTGTATTTTCATGGGATCCCGGTGAGTGTGTCAGTATTTACAAGTGGTCCCGGGGAGTGTGTCAGTATTTTCAGGGGGTCTCGGAGAGGGTGTCTTTATTTACAAGGGGTCTCGGTGAGTGTCTCTGCATTTACAGGGGGTCCCGGGGAGTGTGTCTATATTTACAGTGGGTCTCGGGGAGTGTGTCAGTATTTACCGGGGGTCCCGGGGAGAGTGTTTGTGTAAACAGGGGGTCGCGGGGAGTGTGTCGGTAATTACAGGGTGTCCCAGGGATCCTGTCAGTATTTACAATGGTTTCTGGGGAGTGTGTCAGTATTTACAGGGGTCCTGGGGAGTGTGTCTGTATCTACAAGGTGTCCTGGGGAGTGTGTCAGTATTTACAGGTGGTCCCGGGGAATGTGTCTGTATTTACAGGTGGTCACGGGGAGTGTATCTGTATTTACAGGGGTCTCGGAGAGTGTGTAGGTATTTACAGGGTCCCGGAGAGTGTGTAGGTATTTACAGGGGGTCCCAGGGATCCTGTCAGTATTTACAAGGGGTTCTGGGGAGTGTGTCAGTATTTACAGTGGGTCCTGGGAAGTGTGTCAGTAGTTACAGGGGGTCCCGGGGACTGTGTCAGTATTTACAGAGGGTCCCGGGGAGTGTGTCTGTATTTACAGGGGGTCCCGGGGAGTGTGTCTGTATTTACAGGGGGTCCCGGGGAGTGTGTCTGTATTTAAAGGTGGTCCCGGGGGGTGTGTCAGTATTTACTGGGGATCCCGGGGAGTTTGTCAGTATTTACAGGAGGTCCCGGGGAGTGTGTCTGTATTTACACAGGGTCATGGGGAGTGTGTCAGTATTTACAGGGGGTCCCAGGGAGTGTGTCGGTATTTACAGGGGGTCCGGGAGAGTGTGTCTGTATTGACAAGGGGGTCCCGGGGAGTGTGTCTGTATTTACAGGGGATCCCAGGGAGTGTGTCAGTATTGACAGGGGGTCCTGGGAAGTGGTTCAGTATTTACAGGGGATCCCGGAGATTGTGTCAGTATTTACAGGGGGTCCCGGGGAGTGTGTCTGTATTTACAGGGGGGTCCCGGGGGGTGTGTCAGTATTTACAGGGGGTCTCGGAGAGTGTGTCAGTCTTTACAGGGAGTCCCGGAGAGTGTGTCAGTATCTACAGGGGCTCCCGGGGAGTGTGTCTCTACTTACAGGGGTCCCGGGGAGTGTGTCAGTATTTACAGGGGGTCCCGGGGAGTGTATCTGTATTTACAGGGGTCCCGGGGAGTGTGTAGGTATTTACAGGGGGTCCCAGGGATCCTGTCAGTATTTACAAGGGTTCTGGGGAGTGTGTCAGTATTTACAGGGGGTCCCAGGGAGTGTGTCAGTATTTACAGGTGGTCTCGGAGAGGGTGTCTGTATTTATAAGGGGTCGCGGGAGTGTCTCTGTATTTACAGGGGGTCCCGGGGAGTGTGTCAGTATTTACAGGGAGTCCCGGGGAGTGTGTCAGTAATTACAGTGGGTCCTGGGGAGTGTGTCAGCATTTACAGGGGGTCCCGGGGAGTGTGTCAGTAGTTACAGGGGTCCCGGGAAGTGTGTCTGTATTTACAGGGGGTCCCGGGGAGTGTTTCACTATTTACAGGGGATCCCTGGGCGTGTGTCCGTATTTACAGGGGGTCCCGGGGAGTGTGTCCGTATTTACAGGGGTACCGGGGAGTGTGTCAGTATTAACAGGGAGTCCTAGGGATTGTTTCAGTATTTACAGGGAATCCCGGGGAGTATGTCATTTTTTACAGGGTGTCCCGGGGAGTATGTCAGTATTTACAGGGTGTCCCGGGGAGTGTGTCAGTATTTTCAGGGGGCCCGGTGAGGGTGTCTGTATTTATAAAGGCTCTCGGGGTGTGTCTCTGTATTTTCAGGGAGTCTCCCAAGGAGTGTGTCTGTATTTACAGGGGGTCTCGAGGAGTGTGTCAGTATTTACTGGGGGTACCGGGGTGTGTGTCAGTAGAAACAGGGGTATCCCGGGAAATCTGTCTGTCTTTACAGGGGATCCCTGGGACTGTATCTGTATTTACAGGGGTCCCAGGGAGTGTGTCAGTATTTACAGGGGGTCTCGGGGAGTTTGTCAGTATTTACAGGAAGTCCATGGAGTGTGTCAGTATTTACAAGGGATCCCGAAGAGAGTGTCAGTATTTACAGGGGGTCCCGGGGAGTGTGTCTGTATTTACAGAGGGTCATGGGGAGTGTGTCAGTATTTACATGGTGTCCCAGTGAGTGTGTCAGTATTTACAGGAAGTCCGTGGAGTGTGTCAGTATTTACAGGGGATCCCGAAGAGAGTGTCTGTATTTACAAGGGGTCTCGGTGAGTGTCTCTGCATTTACAGGGGCCCCGGGGAGTGTGTCTGTATTTACAGAGGGTCATGGGGAGTGTGTCAGTATTTACAGGGGGTCCTGGGGAGTGTGTCAGTATTTACAGGGGGTCTTGGGGAGTTTGTCAGTATTTACAGGAAGTCCGTGGAGTGTGTCAGTATTTACAAGGGTTCCCGAAGAGAGTGTCTCTATTTACATGGGGTCCTGGGGAATGTGTCAGTATTTACAGGGGTTCCCGGGGAGTGTGTCAGTATTTACAGGGGGTCCCGGGGAGTGTGTCTGTATTTACAGAGGGTCATGGGGAGTGTGTCAGTATTTACATGGTGTCCCAGTGAGTGTGTCAGTATTTACAGGAAGTCCCGTGGAGTGTGTCAGTATTTACAGGGGATCCCGAAGAGAGTGTCTGTATTTACAAGGGGTCTCGGTGAGTGTCTCTGCATTTACAGGGGGTCCGGGGGAGTGTGTCTGTATTTACAGGGGGTCGCGGGGAGTGTGTCAGTAATTACTGGGGGTCCCGGGGAGTGTGTCAGTGTAAACAGGGGGTCCCGGGGAGTGTGTCGGTAATTACACGGGGTCCCAGGGATCCTGTCAGTATTTACAGGGTGTTCTGGGGAGTGTATCAGTATTTCCAGGGGGTCCTGGGGAGTGTGTCTGTATCTACAGGGAGTCCCGGGGAGTTTGTCAGTATTTACAGTGGGTCCCGGGGAGTGTGTCGGTATTTACAGGGGTACCCGGGGAGTGTGTCAGTATTGTCAGGGGGTCCTGGAGAGTGTGTCAGTATTTGCAGGGGGTCCGGGGAGTGTGTCTGTATTTACAGGGGGTCCCGGGGAGTGTGTTGGTATTTACAGGGGGTGCCGGGGAGTGTGTCAGTATTGACAGGGGGTGCTGTGGAGTATTTCAGTATTTACAGGGCATCCCGGGGAGCGTGCAGTATTTACAGGGGACCCGGGGAGTGTGTCAGTATATACAGGGGGTCCCGGGGAGTGTGTCAGTAGTTA